>NW_005199487.1:43803-63619 GCF_000372725.1 Emiliania huxleyi CCMP1516 | reverse complement strand
CAGTTCCGCGTCCGCGAGGAGGCTCAGCGACGCTCCGGTACCCTGAGTCGTGGGTATTATAGTGACCCATCATTTGTGTGATATACCTACCAAATCAGGGCCGCGGGGGGGGCGTTGGGGGGCCGCTGGAGGGCCGCTAGACCCTCTTCCCGGGCCCCTCCGGGTGGGTCCGGGTGCACCCGGCGCCAGGGTGCGCCTAGCGCGCGCAGCACATCATAGAGGCTACGGCGTCGCACCGCTCTGCGAATTCAGGGCTCTGGGCGGCGCATTGGGGCGTTTCTGCGCTGCCGAACATGATGGCCTCGGAGCCTCCGACGCGGGCGACTTGCGCACCTGCTTGGTGGGCTGCGACGGGACCGCTCGGCCGGCCGCACCGTTGGTGATGGACTCAATCTCAGCCTTCCAGCCTGGGCTGCGACGGGACCGCTCGGCCGGCCGCACCGTTGGTGATGGACTCAATCTCAGCCTTCCAGCCTGAGCTAGATGCGCCTTCGTCCGCGTCGGCGTCGCCCACCCGTGCCTCGTCTCCTGCCTGGGTTGCCGCGGCGAAGGAATAGCGCGACATCCCTGGCAAGCTCTTTTGCTCGCTCTACTAGGTCCCACATGGCACAAAACCTCAAGTGTGCGTGTGAGTGTTAGAGTTGTTTGGTATTGCTAAAAATCAAAACCTCACGAGCCAACTCTCTTCCGGCAAAAGGCTCCCCCGGGAGGGGGGGGGGCGATACTGTCCCACGGCGCGCGGCTCCAGCATAGCCAGACAGGTCCCGGTGATGTACTCGCCGTACTTCGAGCTGCCGGCGGATGGCCCTGCGTGGCTGCACCCGCAGCTCGCCGCGTGCCTGCGCCGCGCCGGCGTCACCGCGGCCGACCTCTCGCCGGCGGGCGATGCCGCGCTGCGGCGGACGGCGGCGGCGATCCTCAACGCCGCGTGTGAGGAGCCGACATCGAGCGAGCTCGACATCGACCTGCTCCTCGACGTGGTGGCCGGCATCGACGAGGCGCGCGTGCTGCGCGGCCTTGGCGCCGCGCCGCTGGCAGCGCTCCGGAGGTACGACCTCGAGCACACGCACCTGCTGCGGCCGCCCGCGGAGAGCTTCACACCCTACGCGGAGCTCGCGGCGGTGGTCAGCCTAGTCCCTCGTGGTGGCTCGTTTGCCGACCTCGGCTGCGGCTCCGGCCGCGCGCTGCTCGTCGCCGCGCTCCGGCGTCCAGACGTCTCGTGCGACGGCTACGAGGTGGTGGGCGCGCGCGCCGCCCTCGGGCGCGAGATGCTGGCGAGGCTCGCCGGAGGCCGCCGCCGCCGCCGCTACCGCTGCGTCTCTCGCACCCTCGGCCGGTCGCGCTTGCCGCCCGCGGCAGCCGACGTCTTTTTTATGTTCAACCCGCTCGCGCCGAGCTCTCTCGAGGCGCTGCTGCGGCAGCTCGGCGGCCTGGCGCAGCGGCGGCCCTTTCTGCTGGTGTGCAAGGCGATGGACGCCGAGCTGCGCTCGGCGCCCGCCTTCCGCGCATCGCGGCCGTGGCTGCGCCGCCTCCCAACGCGTGGCGCGGGGCTGCCACGAGGCTTCAGCCTCTTCCGCGCGGGAACGAGAGCGAGAGCGGGCTGCTGAGGGTGTGAGACACGGCGAGCGACGGACTTTTTCGTACCTCGCCCGCGCTCCATAGAGTAACGGCACGCGTGTGTATGTGTTATACGTAAGCTCAGAATGGAAACAGTGCGTGATCGAGTCGCGGCGTCGCGTATACGCCTCGCCGCTCGTCTCTCGACTCTCCGTGTCCGGGTGTGGTCTCTGCCGTCTGTCCCACCGTCGTGACACGTGAGGACTGAGACACCGTGCGTGTGCGTTTTCGTGCACACGTGGAGAGAGAGTTTTGCGCGTTGAGCATGTAAGTTGTAAAGCCGAATGTCACACACGTGCACAGCGAAACACACGAGTAAAACACAGTAGACGGTAGACCGTGTACTGTACGCTGTACGGCACTGCTTTCTCGGCGAGACAGTAGCTCGAGTACGGTAATAGGCAGCGCTCAGGGTTGGCCGTAGGACAGCTTGGCCTCGAGCAGCCGCAGCTGACGCATATCAAAGTAGTGTATGAGTACCGACGTGTTGACGAGCTCGGTGGCGAGCCACTCGAGCACCGCAGCGGAGGAGAACCAAGTCGCCCACGAGACGGGCGCGAAGACCTGGCCGAGCACAACGAGGGCGCCGCCGAAGCACATGGTCCACAAAACGGCCATCCACTCCTTGAGCGAGGAGGAGCCGGGCCGGTGCGCCTTTGGGTCCACCTGCAGGCACCACCGTCCCGCGAGCGACGGCGGAGCGTCGCCGAGCCGGCGGCGGGTCCGGTGCGCCGCTACCCTCTGCATCCTCCAGAGCGCCCACGTGTGGCCCGAGTTGGTAACGTAGAACCCGAGGGCGCATCCGTTGTGCGCCGCGTTGAAGTGCGTCACGTTGATGACCCCCGCGAGCGCGAGGCAGACCATGGACGCCCACGCGAGGGCGAGCAGGGACGCGTTTGCCCTCCTGCCTCGCTCGGCCGTGGAGCTGCTCGCGTGCGCGGCGATATAGGCAACGCCGCCCTTGGCATGCAGGTCTCGGTAGCCGACCGCGCCAAAGGTACTGGCCACGAGGAGTGACGCCCTGAACAGCGGGTGGCACAGGTCCGGGTCCGCACCCACGATGGAGACGGTCGGAATCGCGCCGTCCCAGCGATAGCTGCAGAACTTGACGCCGGCGGCCCGCGCCCTCGAGGCCGCCGACTCGCGCAACAGCGCCTCCCGCGCCGCTGGGGACTCCCAGGTCCTGTCCCACGAGGGCGAGATTTCACAGACTTCGGTAGCTGTGATGCCGCTGGAGAGGTAGATGGCCAGCACGACCGGCACAGCCACGGTCGGCGTGACCACAGCAATGCCGAGAGACGCTCTCCTCATCGCTCTCAGCCCATGTGTCAGCAGGTTGAGCGGTCGCCTCATACGCATCGCATCGTACCGCGCGGCGCGGCTGGTTGGATCTGTTGGTTGGACCTTCTCGCCCGACAACAGCGGAAGAGGGGCACGGACAGATTTCCCGAGATCATCCGTCGTGGCATCATCCGGAGGAGCATTGTACGTGTAGATCCCTGGGCGTCCCCATCCACCGGGAGGGCTGTCTGGGAGAGAGAGAGAGAGAGAGCAACCGCCAATGGCCGTTATCCGTTAGTGCGGACGTCGCCGCGGCTCGCCTCTGCCGCGGCGGCTGCTGCGCGCACGCGGCGGCGCCGCTCTCTCGCGAGACGGCTGGCGACGCGGCTCGCCGCCGACGTACGGTGCGCTCGTCCGACGGTCCGCGGCGTGGCGTGCGCGGCGCTGAGCGCCGCTCTGCGAGCGCCTCTGCGCCTGCACTGCCTGTCTCTGTTGATGCTGGTGGTGGTGGTGCTGCTGCTGCTGGTGCCGATGCTGCTGCTGGCGCGGCGCGGCTGTGCGACTGGGCTCGACGCGCGCGTCGCGAGCGTCTGACGCGGCGGGCGGCGTCGGGCAGGTGCGCTTCTCTCTCGGGTGGTGGTGGTGGTGCTGCTGCTGCTGCTGGTGGTGCAGATGCTGCTGCTGGTGCGGTGCGGCTCTCCGACTCGACTCGGTGCGCGCGTCGCGGCTATCTGACGCGGCGGGCGGCGTCGCGGGCGGCAGCGGTGGCGGCTCGCGGGTGGAGGTGGAGGCTGGTGGCTGTGGTGGACTTTGAGTTTATTTCATGGTCGTGTACGGGGACCGGGGGGTCAACCGGGAGGCAGGGGGTTCAACCAGGCGACGGAGGACCGTGGGCCATCGCGGGGACGGGCCCGCCGGAGGCGCGCCCGGTAGATCCGGATGGTCTCACGCCGGTGGGAGGCACCGAGGCGTCTTGGACGCTCAGCTCTACCTTAAGCTCCTGAGGGGCGCGTGGTTGTAACCACGTAGTAGGACTACAGCCCACCACAGACACCCTCCCCCACTCCTCGCGTGTGTTCACACCCTCACCCTCTCCTCTCTCCTCTCTCTCTCTCTCTCTCTCCTCTCTCTCCTCTTGTCTGTGCTGTCTGCCTGACTCAGGCACTCAATCTGCCGATGCGTGATTGTGTGTGGGCTGCTCCGAGGGGGCCCTGTGCGATCCGACGGGTAGGGGGTCTGTGCCCGGGCGGTGTCCGGTGTGGAGTCCCCTTCTGATCCCGCCTGGAATGTTGGGTGTGAGGTCGTGGAAGCTTCGATCCCAAGGGGGGGAGCCGAGCCCACTCATAACCAACTCTCAGGGGCAGTAGGTGGGCGAGCTTCAGGCACGCTCATCTCGATCGTCAAGACGTCGCTACGCGCGGTCTTCCGCGGGGGGAGCTGCGTCGACGGGTGCGGGACCGCGGCGCAGTCAGTGCCGCGGCGATGCCTCCGGCTGTTTGCGGCGGGCGGCTTGCTGCTCGCTGCATGGCGAAAAACTCGTCTCGCCACACGCCAAGGGCTTATGCTCTGGCGAGACGTGAGGCGCATGCGCCCAGGAGGGGAGGGGGCATGTGTAACGACACTGCTAGAGATGCCTTTCGGGGCCCAGAGATAAAACTTCTGTGATGCCATGCGTGACCTAGTAGTGTCCCCAGCTATGGGCGTGTCCACGTTGGAGCCAGGTGTGGTGTGGGCGCGAGAATAGCTCCGCCGTTCACGGAGGCAACCGATGCGAGTCGACTGGTGTGTGTCGTCGTGGTTTCGTATCAAGAATTCTCTCTCTCTCTCTCTCGCTGTCTGGGGGGTGCCCTCCCACCGTCACCTCACCAGCGTCCCGGTGTGAGTCACGGCGATCAGCTGAGCTCTGGGCGGTCTGTCAGAGCAAGCGAGACGACTTCTCACTTCAAAAAGCAGTGATCTGATCACCCGAATGCCACGTTCGGATCGCTTCTCATCGCAAACCCCGTCAGCAGTCCTCCTCCGGGAATGTACGTAAGAGCTACATACACTGAAAAAGCTCAGTGACGACCCGCGGAGTCGCGGTCACGTGCCAGCTGCCGCGCGTGGTCAGCTCTCCCGCTTCGTGAAGAAGGCGCTCATCTTCGGCTGCTTGCCGTCGTCGCTTCCAGCAGCCACCCTCCGCTTGCCGGCGCGACGCGGGGCCGACCCCGTCTGCGCGTGCGCGCTGACAGCGGCGATGACCTTCTTGACGCCCGCAGTGATGCCGACCTCGGCCATCCTGTCGGCGTCCATCCACTCGACCGTGCGCCCCTCCCACTCGCTCGCCGCCGCGTCTGCGTCGCAGCAGGCGTGCTCCACGTGCATCGTGTGGCGCACGTGTGAGAAGACATGCTCGAGCGTGCCGTCCACCGCTGAGCGCTTCTGCACGCCGCCGGGCGCCAGCTGCTCGAGCAGCGTGCCGCCAGCAGTCGCGCGCGCGGCGGCGCCCGGGTCGTCCGGCTCGTCCTCCTTGTGCGCCGCGAGGAGCGTGGCCGGGAACTCCCACTGCCCCGCGAGCAGTCCACTGTCTGGCCGCTTGGCGAGCAACCACGCCGTGCCCGGTGACAGCGCCGCGTCGCCGCGCCGCACTGCAGCGACCAGATAGCGCTCCTGCCTCACGCGCTTCTTCGGCAGCGGCAGCGGCAGCAGCGCGTGCACCTGCGCGACGGCAGTGTCCTCCTCGCTCCTCGGTGGCGCGCCCGCCGCCACCGCACGCAGCCTTGCGAGGAAATCAGCAGCGCCTGCCCCGCAGACGGGACAGCGGTGCACACCGAGGTTGGGCTGCGCGAGCAGCGCGTCGAGGTCGCCGGCGCGCTGAGCGGCGAGGGCGTCGCGCGCTACCGCCGTCGACTTGTACAGCGCGCGCAGCGGGTCGCGCTCGTCACAACCCGAGCCGTCGGGCGCGCAGAGCGTTGCGCCGAGCTCCATGACCGCCTGGTTGAGCTCACCCGCCGCGCCGCCGCCGCCACCCTCGACGAGGCGCGCGGCAAGCCCCCACGCGAGCTTGTCGGCGTACGCGGGCTGCTTGACGTGCGAGGCGACGGCGCACAGCCGCGAGAGCACGCGTAGGACGTTGCCGTCCACAATCGGCGCGGGCACGCCGAACGAGATCGAGGCGATCGCTCCAGCCGTGTACGGCCCGACGCCCTTGAGGCGCAGCAGGCCGTCGACGGTTTGCGGTAGCTGGCCATCGAAATCGTCCACCACCTGCTTCGCGCCCTCGTGCAACATGCGCGCGCGCCGGTAGAAGCCGAGCCCCGCCCACTTGGCGTTCACTTGCTCCTCCGAGGCGGCAGCGAGGTCCTGCACCGTCGGAAAGGCTTCCATCCAGGCCAGCCAGTACGGGATGACGGCTTCGACGCGCGTCTGCTGGCACATGATCTCCGAGACCCACACGCCGTATGCCGACACCTCGCCGACGGGCGAGGGCTCCGCGGCCACCTGTGCCGCGCGTGAGCCGGCCTTGTTCACACCGGCAGTGGAGCCGTTGTACGGCGGCGCGTCCCCTCGCCACGGAAGCCTACGGCGCGTGGCTCGATACCACTCGAGGAGCGCCGGTCTCGCTTCGGCGACAGGCAGCTCCTCCATGTGGTACTCCACCGTGCTGTGAGCCAGGAAGGCAGACAGTGCCGGGTAGGCAGCCGCGCTCCTCGACGAGTCCTTCTTCGAAGTCATGCGCCTCGGCGCGCGGCCGGCGAGGCCGAGCGCGGCGGCGAAGAGCGTGGTTGGTCGCCGCGGTGCCACCGACGCCCTCGCAGGTGGTGCAGGCAGTGCAGTCGCGGTGAAATTCTTTTTCAGCTTAGCCTTCGATGTTATGAAACAACGCAAGGCGGACATGGCATATCGCTCTCGGGCCCACAGACATCCCGCACACTCGCCGCACACCCGCCGCCCCCGCGCGCGCCCCACCCCGGCCGGGAGAGAGGGGAGTGACAGTTTGGGACGGCGACAGCCCGAGTATGTTGAGTCCTGGCTCAACAACGCAGGGTTCAAGAGGGGGTGGTCCGGCTCACAGGTCCGGCTCACGCGCCTCGAGCTGACCATCTACCGCACTGAGCACTTCCGCCCCCTCGCTCCCAACCCACCCACCTCGCCGACCGCAGAACCGCGCGATCTCGGGCGATCTCGGGCCGCGCCGCGCGATCTCGGGCGATCTCGCGCTATCTCGGAGCTCCACGCCACGCCGCCCCCACCCCCCACCCCCCACCCCACCTCACCCACCGCCGCGCCGCGCTATCTCGGGCGATCTCGGAGCGTCGCTCGCGCGGCGTCACACCTGCTCAAAAAAGGAAGGGCCTGGTTGGAGCCACGGGGCTCACGAGGACGTGCTCGCTCGGTTCTCGCCGCCTCGCCCTGCGCCACTTGGGCCGGTGAGGCGGCGCCCCGCGCGGCGCGTCCCTCGCCCCGTCACGCCGACCCCTGCGCGCACCGCTCATCTTCAGCCCTCTTGGGGTTACTCTTGCGCTCACGCAGGGGAACCCGGCGGTACTCCCTTCCCCCCACCTCCGACGGGTTAGGTCGGTTCTGCGCCCCTTGGCGCCTGTGCATGTCCCGCGTGCCCGCCTGCCAGGGCTGATGCCAAGGCCAAATCAACAACATGCCCGGCTGATGCCAGGGCCAAACCCACTGCCCGGCTGGTGCCAAGGCTCAATGACTCTCTTCTCCGTCTCTTCCCCCCCCCCACCCAGACAGGACTGATCCGCACGACACACGACACACTCTCTCCTACTATCCGACAGACGCTGCTTGACCGACACGGGACGCTCTGACAGGACACTACTGAGACGACTACCTCTACTCCCTACCGCTACTACTCGACTGGTGGCGCTCGCGGCGCCACGCCGCCCATCCTCGGCCACGCGTTGCGCTGGGTGATCTCCCAGTTGCGCCTCGCAATGATGGCCGAGTGCTGCTGCAGGAGGCGCTTGCGCTCGTTGCGCACTCGCCACTTCTCGCCGTCGGAGCGCGCCAGGGCGACCTTGGCGGCGAAGCCGGTGGTGAACTTCTTTTTTGCAACCCGGGATGGGAGGCAGGCGAGTACAGACCACGCCTCACTTTTTCACATGGGGGGGGTCCGTCTGGCGAAAAGGGATTGCTTTTCGCTGCGCATGCTCGAGCCCCCGGCGAGGGCTTGCTTGTTTGTGCTGTGAATAGCAGGCGTGGTCTGTACTCGCCAGGATGGGAGGACGGCACGCCGCCACCACATATGACTCCCCAAGCTACCCGCCATAAAAACGGGATGGCGGTGGAGTGCTCCCTACCTGCCGCGGCGCCCCTGTGCCTGTCGGTTCGGGGGCCAAAAAAATTGGGGCCAAAAAAACGCGGCATGAACCGAAGTGATCCACCTCTACCACAAAACTCCTCCGCCTTTTCGGTGTAGACGCGGATGCACTCGCCGAGCGAGATGCCCTTGGCGTTGCGGATGTGCTTGATTGAACTGCCAGCGGACCTCGGAGATGATTGATCTCGGCCGCCGCCTTGCTTGCCCACGCTGAGAGGTACATGCCCTTCTCGAGGGCCCACATGAGGGTGCCTAGAGGAGCAGCCGTCGCGGGCGCGTCGCGTCACGGGCGTGCCACGGCCGGCTCCGCCCCATCTGGAGAGGGCGGCAGGGGTGCGGCTGCGGAGGTGGACGTCCCACCCCTTGCCCTGCGCGCTGGTGTTGACTGCGAAGAAGCCGATGGTGGAGGCGACGATGCCGACGGCGGGCAGGAGGAATGCGAGCGCGATGGCCTGGGTGCTCTTGCCCTGCAGCGTGTGTCGCCCTCCTTTTGCGCCTGGGTGACGGCGAGCCCTACGTGCGGGCGCCTCCTCCGCGCAGTCCCAGATTTCCTCCAGCTCCGCGCCGACTGGTTGCAGGTCTGCCGCGCCTGCCTCATCTCCCATGAGTGTGGTTGACACAAACTCGGGACGAATCTCACCAGGAATGCGCGGCCCGGCCCAGCTCCCGCGCGCGCTGCGCATCCCTCTTCCCTCCGAGCAACCCTGTGATGCAGTCCCTAGCGGTGGTTGAGGCCGATTGCCTCAACTGTCAACCAGCGGGTTGACAGAGGTCTCAAGCTCTCAACCATCAACCAAGTGGTCGACCGACCCCTTCAACCTTCAACCACGCGGAATGGCTTTTCACACCCCGCGCAAAGGTCTGAACAGTAAACATTCTCTGTGAACATTCATGTCGTCTTCTTTAGACGCCTTGATGCGGCATTTTACATGCCGATTTTACGCGACTACTTGCTCTTCCAGGTGAGGGGTGTGATGCGAAGCCCAGGGGAGCGCTGACAGCCATCCCAGCCCTGCTTGGGTGTGCGTAGACCAGAGTGATCTGTGATCTGTGAGGGTCCGCCCGCAGGCGCATTTTGTATACCGAGGCGGTGCCCGGTGCCGTCCCGAACCTGTCGGACCTTCATGAGACAGCATTGTAGATCCCTGGGCCAGTGGGGCCTGGGCGAGGGTGGTGGAGAGGCCGGTCCGGCGGCGGAGCAACCACCTCCTCCCGGCGTGCCGGTAGGCAGGATATCATCCCCCGTGATCTAGACTGCCCCGTTGGAGGTAGGCCGCTCGTCTAGCCAATCAGCCTTAACCCCTAAACGGCTACCGATGCGGGGTGCCCGGAAGGGCGATATCACGGCGGCCTAACTGTGCCTCCGTGCGCTCGCCACATACCCCCTGCTGCCCCCGAGGGTCGTGTTAGCACTTTATTGGGTACGTACGCACTTTATTGGGTGCTACTACGCACAACGCACTAGACACACTGCCTCCAAGTTGAGCGGTGGAAATTGCGACCACCCCGAAGCCACGCACCGAAGCGCCGGCGTCCCTCTGGCAATCTGCCACCGACAGCAACACGCCTTTGATCACCGGCTGCTTGCGCTCCGCATGCTCTCCAGAAGCTGTTGTTGGTTGTGTGGCTGATGCTGCTTCTATCAGCCTTAGTAACGGAGCCTTCCTCAAATGCACAATGTTGCCGTTGAGCTACGAGGCTGCAACCCGTCGTCATTTGAGTTTGCTTGCTGCCAGCCACACACAGTGCGTCGCTACGCAATGCTAGCTGTGGCCGCAGCAGGCCAGGGTGCCTTATGACGCGAATGTGGATCCACTCACGGCAGTGGTTGTAGACCTAGATCCCAAGCATCATTAATTCCCATGTTCCAAGCTTGGCGAGGCCAGAATGGGCGCACGCGGCTTGCACACTGCTCGACCGTCAGCCAGGAAGGGTGTGTGTCGCAACGCACTGTATTGAGTTTGGCCCGCAGCGGACCAGGACGACGCAGAGTCGTTCAATTCAACGTAGTAGACCTGAATCATGTTCATAGTTTCTCCCCGTGTGGCTATACTTGGCGAGGCGGTTCTGGGCGTCCACACGGCTTGCACCGGTGACCCTTGCGACAAGGGGAGCGCGTCCGGCAGAGCGGCTGAAGAATCGAGGACAGAGTCACAAATCCCGCTTGTTGTGCATGTTTTGAGGTCGGGCAGTGCTGCTGTCTTCTCCACGCAGCAGCCGACGCCACCAGGCCTCGGTAGCTGAGCACCTCCACCTGAGCAGCAGGAGCCTCCTCGCTGCTGCGTGCTGGCAGAGTTGCGCCTCTGTTTGCCGTCGCTAAGAGATCGTTGTTGCGAGAATCCAGGGAATCTAAAGGAATCTAGCCGCAGGCGCATCCTGTGTCGAACGCGGTGATCGCAGACAGTCTCCTCGATTGCGATGCTCGGGGCTCTCCATAGACCATAGACCACTCTCGCCCGCGCGGACATAGAAGCGTCGGGTACGGCAGAGACGCCCGCCGCGCGGCAAGTTCTCTCTGCAGCCTACTGTATTCTCGGGTGAGCCTATTCTTAGCTTGTCCAAGCATGCACAACATGTCACATGCACATGCAATACAAAAGTGAACTCCTCCATATCCGATATCGATATCCACGCCACTCGCCAGACCCCCCGCCCCCCTTTTTCAGTTCTCACGACGCCCAACGTCCTCCATCCAGCCCTCGACCGTGAGCCTCGAGCTCCACGAGCCGATACTGTAGCGTTGGCTTCGCGCCGTGTTTCCCCACGCGCAAACAAAGGCCAAAGTCGCGCGGGTTCCAGCTCCTGGCATTCTATGCTCCAGAGCAAGATTCGCAGAACGCCGCACCACCTCATTAATCAGGCAGTCGTGTGTGTGTCGCGCCTTGCGGGGGGGGAGCGGAAAGGAGGAATCTCGAACCGGCAGCCACTCGGTGGCGACCCGCGCTGCGCGCCTGGTTCACCGCGTTGTGGGCCAGTCGGTGCCCCAACGTCGAGCCTCTCCCGCTCAGACCTCGCGGCCCGCGCCACATGAGCGAGTGGTGCTACTTCCGGCCTTGTGGCCTTGCTCACGGAGAGGCGCCGCTCCAGCTCCCCCACCTCCTTCATCCTAAGCTTCAGCTCCGCCAACTGCTCCGCCAGCTCCTGCGGCCGATGAAGGGCATCGGAGCGGCGCTTCGGCCGCGGACTTGGCATGCCGCCCCGCGCCTCCTCCTCGTCGGGCTCCACGAGCCGCTTGTGAGGCGGCTCGCGCCGCCGGCAGCAGCAGCGGTAGAAGCAGAGCGCTAGGAAGAGCAACCCGGCTGCTCCCAGCGCCAACTTCAGCGGGGAATTGGCGAGGATGGCTCGGCCCGCCTTTACCACGTGATCGCGAAGGAGGGGGGGGAGAGCACTCGGAGTGGATGTCCGGTTCCGGTCGTCCAAGTTTAGCTTTAGCGAGTCGCCGAGGGGGCGCAGGCTCCACTCGCGCACCGCGCTCCCGTGTTCGGCGGCCTTCTGGGCCCACCGATCAGGGAGCAGCGCGTCCAACTCCCCACCCAGCTCCTTGACGACGGGCGCCACGGTCTCGTACCCCGTCCGCACCGTCCCGTCGAGCTTGTCGACGAAGTCGGCGTAGAAGGGTGGGGGTGGGGCGAGCGGCGGCGGCGTCGAAGGGGGCGGCGTCGGTGGCGGCGTCGGCGGCGGCTGTGGCGGGGTCGCTGGCGAGGGGGGGGCCGCGGGAGGGGAAGGCGGCGGCGGCACGGAGCAGCAGCCGCGGCAATGCGGGCAGGTGTGGCCGGCCCAGAGTCCCTGGAGGGAGGGGCTGGTGCAGGAGGTGCCGATCCAGTCTCCGCAGGTCTGGCCAAGGCACTGCGCGTCGGGGAAGGCACACGGCGGGGGAAGTGGCGGGAGCGGCGGCGGCGGAGGCGACGGCGCGGGTGAATATATTTTTTCGTAGCACGTCGTGCCGCTCGAGGGCGCTGCGCCCGCAATCATGTCCACCGAGGTTTGCGCCTTATAGGTCTTGCACTCGACCTGACCTCCGACGAGCGGAGCGTAAACGCTGTAGCCGACGCAGAAAGCGTCGACGTCGCAGGACCGGCGGCAAGTGTCGTGAATCTCTGCGTAGGAGAGGCTGTTGGACGTCGACGCGGAGGCGTACTTCCCAGGGCCGCCGGAGCGGTCTACACACGCGCCAGCTCGCCCGAGGTACCAAACCATTTCCCGTGCCAGACCATTTCCCGGGGAGGGATGGCGGTCAAGAGAAGGCGCCGTTCGTAGAGAATGACGTGTGAATCTCGCAGGTCGGCGGAGAGGCTGATTTGAGACACCAGTGAGACAAATGTGCACCTCTGCTGTGTGACAATGTCGTCTCTACTACGTCTCGTCATTTCCTCTCAGAGCGTCTCACACTCGTCTCACGGTGAACAAGCGGCATTCCTCGTCTCACTCGGTCTCACAACGGCATAGTTGCTGCGCCAAGCGACTCGTCTCACTTGCTTCTGAGACTGTGCTGAGCCACAATGAGACACGGCGCAGAACGGGTGTGAGACGCCACAAGCCGCTGCCTCATAGTCGCGCGTTGTCAGATACCATCTTAACAACAACTCTAACACTCACACGTAATTTGGGGCCTGGAGCCCTGTCCCCCCCCCCCCCCATCTTACCATGCCATGAGCCAACGTGAGACGCAATCGTGAGACATTGGCGGGAGAGTCGAGATTATAGGCTGCGTCTTTGCTAGCCAGTTGTAGCGCGGTCGGCAGAGGGGTGAGGGCGGCGACAGCATGGGTGGCGGCGAGCCGGCGAGGTGGGTGCTCGTGTGGGGAGGGCAGCGGTGGCGTTGGCACAGGCGGCGCCGGCGGCGATGTCGGCGGCGGCGTTGCGGCGCGGGCCACGGCTGCGCACTGCTGGGGCGATGCGTGCTTTAAGTACCCATCAAGCTGAGGGCGTAGCCGCGACGAACAGAGGGCGAGAGCGTACTGCTGTGCACTAGCCCAAACCGCCCTGCCCACGAGAGCAACCGGCTACGCGCCGTTTGGGCCAGGGAGCGCGATATGAGCGCGATTATGTTGGGATCGTCCGACACGCCTCACCTCGGAGCGGTCGGTGCGAATAGCGAATGGCTCATTAAATCAGTTATGGTTTATTTGATGGTACCTTGCTACTTGGATAAAGTAATTCTAGATCTAATACATGCAGGAGTTCCCGACTCACGGAGGGATGTATTTATGTATGTAAAAGAGGAGTGCAGTCGAGAGGACAGGGGAGGG
This sequence comes from Emiliania huxleyi CCMP1516, assembly GCF_000372725.1. Taxonomy (NCBI): domain Eukaryota; phylum Haptophyta; order Isochrysidales; family Noelaerhabdaceae; genus Emiliania; species Emiliania huxleyi. The sequence goes on along the minus strand of NW_005199487.1, from coordinate 50,152 downwards.
ACGCGGCCAGAAAGAGGGCGGGGCCGAGGTTCGAAAGCCGGCGCTTTCGCGCGTTCGAAGGGCTTTGTCTCGGAGTTTGGCAAATTTGCGCTTGGCCTTCGCCCTGCGGCGGGATGGCACCGCAGGCGGCGTGCGTGCACGAGGGCGGCGGCGTCGAGCGCCGAGCAGCACACCACGAGCGCGAGCGGCAGCGCCGACGACGGGAGGCGGCGGGCTGCTCGACCGAGCCGGCGGCGGAGGAGGCGACGGACGTCGAGGCGGTGAGCGCCGCGGACGTGCTGGCCGGCGTGGAGGAGAGCGGCCCGAACTACGCCCTTCCGACGGCGAGGGAGGGCCAGAGGGAGCGGCGGGAGCGGCTGCGGGTGGACGAGACGGCGAAGCAGGCGGGGCACACCATCGTGGAGACGGGAACGCACGTCGAGATCCTGGGCGAGCAAGGCTTGTGGTGGCCGGCCACCATCGCGGGGCGGGAGGAGGACGTGGACGGCCGGCTCGTGCACGAGGTCGAATACGACGGCTACCAGGGCGAGCAGTACTGGCACATGCTTGACGACGAGCAGTGGCGGCGCGCGACCGCGATGCCGACGCCAGCCGACGGCACGAATGCGGCGGCCTCCACAGAGGGCGAGGAGAGCGGCGGCGAGGAGGGCGGCGGCGAGGAGAGCGGCGGCGAGGAGGACGCGGTCGCCGCGGGGACGCGAGCGGGCGCGCATCGCCGCGCGGCGACCGCGCAGCATAGCGAACTGGCCGACCTGCTCGACGAGATGGACGACGAGCGGCAGGAGGAGGCCATGCGGGCGGACGATCAGCCTTTGCTGAGGCCGCACGATCCGAGCCTGTCGAGGCAACTGGTGAACGTGAGACGCCGGCTGCGCGACTTTCTCGCCCAGCAGGCGAAGAAGGGCAAGGACGTGCCCATGTTGCGGACCTCGCGCGGCACGCACCCCACCATTCGCTGGACGATCCGGTTCGGCCAGTGGCTGGCGACGACGCGCGTCCTGCCGTCGAGGGCAAGCCGCTGGCACTTTCCCGTCGAGAGTGTCGCGCGGCGGGACGAGGCGATGGTGCGCACCGGACGCGGCGAGAAGTCGGTGGAGGTCGCCCTCAAACACATGAAGAACCACCTCTGGTGCGAGCTGTGGCCCGCGATGCCAGCGGCCGGCACGTCGGAGGCGAGGCAGTACTGGAAGTCGGTGAGGGACCAGGTCATGTCCTTGTTCGAGGGCGGCGGCAGCGGGATGAAGATGCTGGCGGAGGAGGCGGGGAAGGCGGCGGGGCGAGCCGCGGCAGCCGAGAGCGCCGCGCGCGGGAAGAGCGCGCACCAGCAGCGGCTGGCGAGCGCGCAGGCGAGCGCGGCGGCGAGCAAGCGGACGGTGGAGCAGCTGAGCGCGGCGACGATCCACCCGTGCGCGAAGCAGCACCTGTACCAGGTCGGCGAGTACTGAGATAAGAAACCAAACCGGTCTCCGGTTGCGTGCTGAGTCATAATAACTGCTCGAATCGCACGGCAAAGTACTCATCAAGCCGAGGGCGTAGCCGCGACGAACAGAGGGCGAGAGCGTAGTGCTGGGCACTAACCCGAACCGCCCTGCCCGCGAGAGCAACCGGCTACGCCCGCCGTTTGCGTCTGAGAGCGCGATAGAGCAACCGGCGGCTACGCGCCGTTTGAGCCAGAGAGCGCGATTATGCTTGGGGTTCGTCGTCGCAAACCCCGCCCTGCGCCACGTCTCATTGTGGCTCAGCACTGTCTCAGACGGAAGTGAGACGACTCACTTCGCTCAGGAATTGTGACGTCTCAGCCCAGCCGTGAGACTGAGTGATACGCGGCCGAAAGAGACGAATGTGAGACGCATGTGAGACGCATCTGAGACGCACCGGCGACACTGACACTCAGCACTGTGACAGCAGAGAGACGCTTGGAGAGACGCAGAGAGACGGAAAAAATCATGCAAGTGAGACAGGGACGAAACACCCGTGAGACAGAGACGTCTCACCAAAATTTCCTCCACAGCCCACTGAGGGCACTGTGCGGCTGCCACAGCTGTCACAGCGATGGGCTCGCCCTCACTGGCCCTCAGTCACTTGTGCTGCGGCTTGTGTGAGCGACACTGCGCGGCGACTGCCGGCACACTGTGAGACCATGGGTGTGAGGTAAAACCACGCTACCACAGCGCTTGGTCACATCAGCCCTGAGGTCATATCCTTCTCCTCTGTTGATGGTAACACTTGTCTACCGTAAACGGTAAAGCCGTACTCGCTGGAGCGTGGAGCCGAGCAGGAGGGCTTGGCGCACAACCCCTGTCGAACTCAGGGTCCACGGCCTTTATACACCGACCGACGGGTTTATGTGTGTAAAAGAGGAATGCAGTCGAGAGGACAGGGGAGGGACGCGGCCTAACTAAGGAAGCGGGCGTCACGAAGGGGGCGCCTCTGTCTGTCAGTGTCACGACTCCCGCTCAGACCTCGCGGCCCGCGCCATCTGAACGAGTGATGCTACTTCCGGCCTTGTGGCCTTGCTCACGGCGAGGTGCCGCTCCAGCTCCGCCACCTGCTCCGCCAGCTTCAGCTCCGCTGCGGACCGGTTTGCGTGCAAGAACGGCATGGCATCTGAGCGGCGCTTCGGCCGCCGCGGACTCGGCTTGCCGCCCCCCGCCTCCTCCTCGTCGGGCTCCACGAGCCGCTTGTGAGGCGGCTCGCGCCGCCGGCAGCAGCAGCGGGAGAAGCAGAGCGCCAGGAAGAGCAACCCGGCTGCTCCCAGCGCCAACTCCACCGGGGGATTGGCGAGGATGGCGTACCCCGTCTGCACTGTCTCGTCGAGCTTCTCGACGAAGTCGGCGTAGAAGGGTGGGGGTGGGGCGAGCGGCGGCGGCGTCGTCGGCGGCGGCGGCGGCGTCGGCGGCGGCGGCGACGGCGGCTTTGGTGGCGGCGGCGGCGGCGTCGGTGGCGGCGTCGGCGGCGTTGCTGGAGGCGAGAGAGGCGGCGGCGACGGCGGCGTCGGCGGCGGCTTCGGCGGCGGCGGCGGCGGCGGCGTTGTTGGAGGCGAGAGAGGCGGCGGCGGCGGCGGCGGCGGCGCTGCTGGAGGCGAGAGAGGCGGCGGCGACGGCGGCGGCGGCGTTGCTGGAGGCGAGAGAGGCGGCGGCGGCGGCGGCGGCGGCGTTGCTGGAGGCGAGAGAGGCGGCGGCGGCGGCGGCGGCGGCGCTGCTGGAGGCGAGAGAGGCGGCGGCGACGGCGGCGGCGGCGTTGCTGGAGGCGAGAGAGGCGGCGGCGGCGGCGGCGGCGGCGTTGCTGGAGGCGAGAGAGGCGGCGGCGGGGACGGTGGCAATGACGGCGGCGGTAGCGGGGGGTGGGGAGGCTCTGGCTGCTGCCCCGGCGGCCAGGGCGGCATCGGCGGCGGTGGGTTTGGCTTTGTCACCCCTGGCGGCGACGGCGGCGGCGGCGGCGGCGGCGGCGGAGGCGGCGGTGCAGGAGGTGGTGGCGGGGAAGGCGAGGGCGACAGAGGCGGAAGCGGAGGCGGCGGCGAGGGCGGCGGCGGGGATGGCTGCGGCGGCGATGGCGGCGGCGGCGAGGGCGGCGGCGGCGAGGGCGGTGGCGGCGAGGGCGGTGGCGGCGAGGGTGGAGATGAGGGCGGCGGCGGCGAGGTCGGCGGTGACGGGGGCGGTGCGGCTGGAGGCGAGGGCGGCGGCGGCGAGGGTGGCAGCGACGGAGGCGGCAGCAGCGGCGGGTGTGAAGGCGGCGGCGGCGGGGGCGGCGACGAGGGCGGCGGTGACGGGGGCGGCGCGGCTGGAGGCGAGGGCGGCGGCGGCGAGGGTGGCAGCGACGGAGGCGGCAGCAGCGGCGGGTGTGAGGGCGGCGGCGGCGAGGGCGGCGACGAGGGCGGCGGTGGTGAGGGCGGCGGGGGCGGGGCTGAGGGCGGGGGCGGCGTCGGGGGCTGCGATGGTGGCGGCGGCGTGGGGGGCGGCGAGGGTGGAGGCGGCGAGGGTGGAGGCGAGGGTGGAGGCGGCGAGGACGGTGGGGGCGGCGAGGGCGGCGAGGGCGGCGGCTCTGGCGGCGGCAATAGCAGCCACCCCGCGGGCACTCGATCGAGGTACGAAACCATATTCCGGTGTTTGGAGGGCTGGCGGTCAAGAGAAGGCGCCGTTCGCAGTAGGGGGTTAGAGAAGTGCCGCACCTACTCGCAGCGCACGCAGCTTGAGGCCCAGCACCAAGGACACCGCGGCACACCCGCCTCGCCCACGTTGTTTTGGATCTGCGAGGGCGCAGGCGGCGGCGGGCGCGAGCGTCAGCAGCATAAAATGGGATGAGCACGGCGCGGGCTTGTTTTGGGGGTCGCGGGGGCGCAGTAGGCACGGAGGCGACCCGCGGCCGCGCGCCCAGCAGCGCTCAGACCGGCAATCCGATTGTGCCAGATTCGCGAGCCGCTCGGGCGGCGGTCGCAGCACGGCGTGCAGCCATGCACGCGCTCGCACGCGCTGCAGTGGTGGTTGTGGGGCGAGAGGCGAGAGGGCACGCGCGGGGGCAGCTCTCATCTCTCGCTGCGCCGCTCCGGGCGAGGGCGAGGCGAGCAAAACGAGGCGCCTGCAATCTCGTGCGATTTAAAGAATTTTTGGTGCCCGGTATAGACTCGGAGATGTACGCGATACTCGCATACCTACGCAAAAGGTCGAGCGCGAGCGACGCGCAGGCGCGACGGTGCCTAGTACTATGCGACTGCAAACCCGCGCTGCAGATTGAGAATGCGCACCGCAGGGATGCCAGAAGGACTGTGTGTGTGTGTGTGTGTGCACACAATACTCACTCACAGAAGGACTGAGGGACTAGGAGAGAGGCGATTGCGTACTATAGATCGAAGCTAGAGGCGGTGGTCTTTGTGTGGGTGCCATCGCACGTGGGAATAGCCTGCAACGCATACGCCGACGCAGTGGCGACAGCATACCTGGGAAAACGACACGGAGGACGCCTCGAAAGTGGTGCGGGACGCGGTACGAACTAGACCATGCATGTACACGGCGAGAAGGGAGGCGGCAGAGGACACAGAGAAGAGGGAGATAGTGGACCGACGGACGTACGGGCACATGTGTCAGAGCGCGCACGAGTGGGTGTGCAAACAATTTCGAAAGACGGTGAGGCCGGGATCACACACGGCAGGGGTGGCGGGACGGCTGTGGAGCGAAGTGGCCGTAGCCAGCCTCACATGGGACAATAAGATGAGATTACCAGACGAGAACGGGGGGAAGGACAGGCGAGCGACATTTGACGACGTCGGGGGTCACAATGTGACGACCAAAACGATCTTGGGAGCCAGGGTGAGACAACAGGTCGGGGTGCCACATGGGGCACACCACAGGCGTATTCTAGGGGGGGAAACGAAACGGGGAATGAGGGGCCCCGCCACGAGAAGTGCGTTCTGGGGATGCAGAGCGTGCAAGGCGGCTAGGGATGCGGTCGCAAAAGAGGCACGCGAGGCAAGGAGGAGAATCGGAGAACGGAGAGACTGGGACGACTGGACACGAGAAGACAGTGAGCCACCACAGGCGTCGTTGGCGCACATACTGAGCGGCAACTGCGCTGGGAACAAGGAAGAGGCGCGCCTCTTCATGCGGAAGCTCGACAAACACACGGCGAGGGCGACAGCAAGAGTCGAACGGGAGGCGCCTGACTCAAAAGACACCGCCACATTCCTGAGACGCGCGAGGGCAGCCTCCTTAAAGGCAATGGGCTCTAGATTCAGAGCGGTCGCCGAAGAGGAGTACGACAAAATAGCGCCCGTGATTGCCTGCACGCTACCCGCACGGACTCCATACCCGAAAGAAAGAGAGGGGAGCTCGCAGGAGAGGTGACGAGTGAACTACAGGTAGTGGGGAAGGCAGCCTCGATCGCCATACTGACATGGATGCGAAACAACGACAAGACCAAGGCAAGGGCAGAGGAACGAGAGAAGAATATAGGGTGGATAAAGCGCCTGTTCACGGCATGGAGGGTGAGCCACGCTGAACGTGCTGAACGTAGAGCCGAACGGGGGGAAGCCGGGGAAGACGATCTCGAGGAGGACCCAGTGGTAATCCCGTCGTCAGCTGTCACGATGCACCCAAAGGGGACCCAGCGCCAGCATCATCGTCTACCTCGGCCACTCGCTGCGCTCTGGCGGCTCGAGCGCCGCGGAGGGCATCCGAGTGCCCCGCTTTCGGGGCAACTGGCTCGGCGGCTGGTCTCAGAATGGCCGGACACGCGAGCTTCACTACATGGACCCGTCGGTGCTGCCGTCGCCCGAGGCCTACGAGCTTCTCGGCTGGCTCCTGGACGGATCCTACCACGCGCTTCCACCGTCGTGGGAGCGCCGCCGCGGCGCTGC
>NW_005199487.1:41990-43703 GCF_000372725.1 Emiliania huxleyi CCMP1516 | reverse complement strand
ACACACACACACCCCCAGACACACACACACACACACACACACACACACGCACACACACACACACACACACACACACACACACACACACACACACACACACACACACACACACACACACACACACACACACACACACACACACACACACACACACACACACACACACACACACTCCATACGCGAGCCCGCTCTCGCTCCGCCGCTCGTGCGCCCCGCGCATGTCAGCTTTCTCATGCCTCCGGCCTCCGAGCGCCCACCTCGGGCGCTCGGGCGGTTGGGGATGGCATATCGGTTCCCTGGGCGTTCACTAGCGCTCGCTTGTGGGTGAACGGCGTTCTCTGGGAATCTAAGCTCAGCTATGAACTTCCCAATTCTCTCAATCTGCAGCGCGGGTTTGCAGTCGCATAGTACTAGGCACCGTCGCGCCTGCGCGTCGCTCGCGCTCGACCTTTTGCGTAGGTATGCGAGTATCGCGTACATCTCCGAGTCTATACCGGGCACCAAAAATTCTTTAAATCGCACGAGATTGCAGGCGCCTCGTTTTGCTCGCCTCGCCCTCGCCCGGAGCGGCGCAGCGAGAGATGAGAGCTGCCCCCGCGCGTGCCCTCTCGCCTCTCGCCCCACAACCACCACTGCAGCGCGTGCGAGCGCGTGCATGGCTGCACGCCGTGCTGCGACCGCTGCGCGAGCGGCTCGCTCCGAGCGCCGCGAATCTGGCACAATCGGATTGCCGGTCTCTTTCCCGTTCCGCTCGCGCTGGCCCCGCCGCATCGACGCACATATGGCCGCGGGGAACTGCACGCCTGAGCGGCGCGACGCCTCTTGCTCACGCAACCCGCCGTTCCCTCTCCGCTCCCACCATGCGATGCGCTTCGCTTTGGCGCCCGAGCGGCTTCGCCCCCTATCGGCCTCACAATGGCTGTCACCTCCCGTTCGCAGGTGAGGCTGCTGCCATCGAGGAGCCGCGAGACTCGGCCGCTGCTGCTCGTTCCCCACCCTTACACCGAGCGAACCCGCCCGATTGCGCCCCCACGCTTTTCCGGCGAGAGAGCAGCGCAGCCCGCTCGCTTGCCTATCGCTGCCCGGCTCCAGTCCGAGCGCCGAGGACACGAGAGAGTGTGCCGGTCGTCGCGATGCTAACGCCGCGGCGTGCTGCCCGTAGGTGTGGCAGTGACCTGGCTCGACCTCCCGGCTAGTCGACGCGGAGCCTCCACCGGAAAATGGTTTGGTACTTCGGGCGAGCTGGCGCGTGTGTAGACCGCGCCGGCGGCCCTGGGAAGTACGCCTCCGCGTCGACGTCCAACAGCCACTCCTGCCGCCGGTCCTGCGACGTCGACGCTTTCTGCGTCGGCTACAGCGTTTACGCTCCGCTCGTCGGAGGTCAGGTCGAGTGCAAGACCTATAAGGCGCAAACCTCGGTGGACGTGATTGCAGGCGCAGCGCCCTCGAGCGGCACGACGTGCTACGAAAAGGTACATTCACCGCCGCCGTCGCCTCCGCCGCCGCGCTTTTTGCTGCCCGCGGGGTGGCTGCTATTGCCGCCGCCAGAGCCGCCGCCAGAGCCGCCGCCCTCGCCGCCCTCGCCGCCCCCACCGTCCTCGCCGCCGCCCTCCCCACCGCCTCCGTCGCCGCCGCCACCGTCCTCACCGCCGCCGCCGCCGCCACCATCGCAGCCGCCGACGCCGCCCCCGCCCTCAGCCCCGCCCTCGCCGC
>NW_005199487.1:38625-39859 GCF_000372725.1 Emiliania huxleyi CCMP1516 | reverse complement strand
CATCGCGCCGCTGGTGGCGCTGGCTCGCGACGGCACGGAGGCGCAGAAGGAGAATGCCGCGGGGGCGCTGCGCAACCTCGCTGCCAGCGACGCCAACAAGGTGGCGATCGCGGAGGCGGGCGGCATTGCTCCGCTCGTGGCGCTGGCTCGCGACGGCACGGAGGCGCAGAAGGAGGAGGCCGCGGCGGCGTTGGCGGTCCTCGCCGTCAACGATGCCAACAAGGCGGCGATCGCGAGGGAGGGCGGCATCGCGCCGCTGCGCGCTGGTGTGGCAGTGGCCCGCGATGAACTCGCCTAGAGGGTAGAGCCGCATGACGTACCCAACGGGGACGCCACCACCCTCGCCCAGGGATCTACAATGCTGTCTGAACCCTTTTGCTTCCATACGTAAGGTTCATGGTGAACAAATCTCGATATATCGTCCAGTCGTAGCGGTGAAACTTTAGAGGCCGCCAGCACGGTCGGCGGCGCCGACAGGTTTGGTGCAGAGGGGACCGGCGGTGGCGACGGCGGCATGGCGTGCAGCAAGACGTCATACTCGCCGCCCTACACGCCCTCGGCGCGCGCCCCTCCTCCCTGCCGCAGATTCACCTTCTTACTGAGCCGGTGAGTGTGGCAGTCCGCTTCTTTTTTAAGAAAAAAGAATTCACCGGTGCCTTCTTTTAGACGGGCGCCCAAACTCTTGGGCGGGCAGCAGGGCATCGGCCCAAGAAGCCCTCGCTCGACTCGCCGCTCTCCGGCCCCGGCCGCCTCTGCCAGCCCCACCTGCTCAGCATCTTCATCGCCTTCCTCGCGGCCGTCGGCATGGGCGGCGGCGGCGCAGCCGCACTCCTCTTCAAGGGCCTGCCTGCCGCGGCGGCTCTGCCTCCGCCGCCCTCTCCGCCTCTTCTACCCGACATGGTGCAGCTGGGCTGCGATTTCGAGGTCGACACTTGCGTCTGGACCGATCCCACGCCGGACGGGTACTCTTGGACCCGCACGAGAGGCAGCACTCCAACGGCATACACAGGCCCGAGCGGCGACCACACCACCGGCTCGGGCTACTACGTATACACCGAGGCGGAACCGTGGACCTTCTACCGGCTCAAGAGCCCACCCTTCTCGCTCCAGCAGGACGCCACCCTCTCCTTCTTCTACCACATGTACGAAGGAGGCAGCGCCAACAGCATGGGCACCCTCTCCGTCGAGGCGCACGAGGACGGCAGCGGATGGTCGACGCTCTGGAGCAGGACTG
>NW_005199487.1:31114-33617 GCF_000372725.1 Emiliania huxleyi CCMP1516 | reverse complement strand
TCGCTGTTGGCCAGCATCTGCTTGCACAGGTTGTCAACAGACTTGGCAGAGACCTTGTGGCAGCCGCGGTCCATCTGCCAGGTGACGGCTCCGCCGGTGCCTTTGCAGGCCTTTGCGCCGGGTGTGAAGTCGTTGCCGTGCTTTTGCCCCGTGGTGGAGCCCTGCGAGGGAGCGGTCGCGGCGCGTGGCTTCACCACAAGAATATGGACTGTGGAGCTCAGAAGGGAGCGGAAAGAGCCTGGTAGATGGCCACGTCAGTCACGAGGTCCGGATGCCAGCCCTCCATCATATTCCACTCCGGGTAGTCATATGCGGCGTCATTGACCACCATAACGACCATCCCTTGGACACCAATCTTGGCCGTACCGTCAAGGACGGCCGCCACAGCGTCTCCAGGGTCCATGTCGGCTTCGTTGGCCTTGCAGAGCACGCCTGTTCAGATCGTCACGGCCAGTCACTCGCGGGTAGGAAACGGAAAAGAGATGATAGCACGCGTGTCAGCGTGTCAGGCAAGGGGCGAGGGGCCGGGATTGTGGGAGGCGGACGGCGGCACCGTCCATGAAGTGCGACTGCATCTGCCAGGGGGTGCCGCAGGCGCCCAGCGAGGAGTGGGGCCAGTGGATTTCGTAGGTGAAGCCCACGTGCCTACAAGTTCTTGAATAAGTTAGCGACGGCTCCTTCGACGGCGGTGGCGACGGCTGCATGTCGCATGTCGGTGCAGTACTCCCAGTCGTACTCAGTTGTCCACGCCGGATCATTCTAAGGGGAGTCGGGGAGCAACAAACGAGACTCGATACGCCGCGCCACAGTTGGGCAGTGCGCAGTTGGGCACAGGCAGGGCTACGGAGGAGCAACGCCTCGTCGTAGCCTGGGCAAAAGTTGCCTGGGTCGATATCGTCGTGCTCGCCGAGGGGGACGGCACCTTTGACATTGCCGTAGCCGTAGCCGTGGCCTGGCACGACATTCGCGCCGTGGGCCTTCGGCTTCGTCTTTCCGTGCTGCTCCATCCACTCCTCGCCGTCAATGTCATACGTGCCAACGTTCTTGTGCTCGGCGCCGAGGTGCCAGTGCACGTTGACGACGCACATACCCGCCTCGTTGAAATGCGTTTCAACGGGAGAGAGGGTTGCGTCAAGCAGGCCAGACGACCCCACCGTAACGTCCTGCGGAGCGAGCGGCGGGATTTAGCGAGAGTCCCCTCTCACCACCCCCTCTCGCCCTCCACCGCCCTCGCCGCCCTCACCGCCCTCGCCGCCCTCATCGCCCTCGCGCCATCCATCCCCCGCCGCGTGCGAACGAAGCCGCCACCACCGCTGTCCGCACCGCGAACGCACCGCGCCGGATTGAACATTGGGTCCAAAGGCACTCTCCTCGCCACAGTCGATTTGATGCAAAGCGTCCTCGATCGGTCCCTTGCCGCCCTCAAGGTCCGGGTTGTCGTCGCGCAGTCCGTGCCAGAGGCAAATGTTGTTCACCCAGGGGGTCTGATCGTCCTCGCAGACGAGCGGGGTTGCGGAGAAGCCGCAGGAGACGAGGCCGAAGGACAACATATATGTCTGTGTATGCGCCACTATGACAATGCGGCAACGAGGCCGATGGACGGTTGGCCGATTAGGACCTTTACAAGTTGGATCCAGCCTCGTTTGATGCTGCGTTTCAGTTGTGTTGAACAAATATTTTTTCCAGTGTACGTGGCTCTTGAGCACTTGAGCACTGGATAGGGTCGATTCCGCATGGTACGGGACCCCTCGATCGTCTCGCCCTCCCTCACTGCACAAACACGAACACGTGAACAGGGCATAAACATCATTTTGCAGGGGCTCCAGGCCCCAAATGACGTGTGAGTGTTAGAGTTGTTTGGTATTGCTAAAAATCTCTCTCTCACTGCACACTCACTGGTGTGTTCATTGGGGGGGGTCATAACAAACACGGTGCAGGATCGAGGTGCACGCTGCTGAAGCAGTATCGTCCCCTCTCTCCCCAACGGCGATGGCGGTGTGACCGATCGAGCTACAAGAGGAGCTTGTTCAGCAGGATCTGGGATAGCCTGGCGCACTACCTCACTGGGCCTGAGACCGCCGAGACAGCATCCCATCACCCCTCCGGGCTTGCGTGGGGTCGAACCACTCCGGGATGGGCAAGCCCATGTTTTTATTTCAGTTCCCCTCGCACCTGCGAGAGTAGGCAGAGGTTACATGGTCTATCTCAAGCGGCGCCGTGGCAGGGGGGGGGGGGGTCAACAGAGGGCAGGGGGGGGGGGGGGACAAGCAGGGGCTGAACGATAACAAGCACAGGCATAGCAACTCTTAAACGTACTCCACGCTCAAAGACCAACACCCGCAAGAAATCCAAACACACCCATAGATACCGCCCCGCAACGACCCCCTCCCGGAAGTCAGTTACTCTCGCCAGCCCCCTCCTTGACCCGGCCTGCCTCCCTTTGGCTGCGTGCCTTCTGCTTGCCCCTCGGGCGCCGTCTCCCAATCCCCACCCCCCGCCCCAC
>NW_005199487.1:10775-31014 GCF_000372725.1 Emiliania huxleyi CCMP1516 | reverse complement strand
TCCTTGGGGTGTCTGTTTTCTTTCTTTTTAGGTACACCACGGGAGCCGCCTAAGCGATTCATGAGAAAAAGAACTTTACCGCCAAAGAATTCATTTTCGCACCGCAACATCCCCCCCCCACCCCGCCCCACCCCGACCCGACGAAAGGAATTTTAGGACCTAAAGAACCGAACGAAACACCGGGCCGCTCATCTGCAATTGCCGCAGCCCGCCTCCACAGCTGCTCGGTGTGGGTTCCAGGTGACCTGCGGTGCGACGGCCGGTGTGGCCGTTTCCCTCGTGATCATTTAGGGTTGCCTCAAAATTTTCTTCGCCTGCAGAGCTGCTGCAGAGACCCGGAACTGGCCACCTCGTGTCGTGGTCTAAGTTTGAGAGTCCGTGAGTCCGATCACCAGCGTCTAAGTTTGAGAGCCCGTCTCCTTCCGGGGGCTTAGTTCAGCACTCGCCTCACGCCCAAGCGGACGAGATCGTACTTTCCTCTCTTATCCACCCGACAAACACTTGTTTTCCACCGTAAGCTGCCAAAGTAACTTCTTCTGCCACGTCCCTCTCTCGATCCCTTGAAGAGAATACGGGGTGTGGAGGGTGAGTTGACCAAGGGGTTGTGCGCCGGCCCTCCTGCTCGGCTCCAGCCGGTAGACAAGTCTTGTCATCAACAGAGTAGATGATCTGACCTCGGGGCCGATGTGACCAAGCGCTGGTAGCGTGGTTTTACCTCACACCCATGGTCTCACAGTGTGCCGGCAGTCGCCGAGCAGTGTCGCTCACACAAGCCGCAGCACAAGTGACTGAGGGCCAGTGTTCTGCCAGTGAGGGCGAGAGCTGCGGCCGTGTCGCCGTCATACTCATAGCGGCGCGAGGCGCGGGACCGTCTGTGGCGAAGTGGGTCGCGTCCCTCGATTTCCGTCAACTCACCCTCCACACCCTCTACGCGGAACTCGCGACAAGCCAGCCACTGTGTACGGTTCGGATATGCCTTTTACCGTTCCGGCATCCGCCGAGCTGGGCCACACACGTGCGTCCCCGAGGCGCGTGCGATAGGCTCTACTTCGAGTGTCTTGCACACCCTCCTTCTCGCCTGAAGGTAAAGGTAAAAGGAGGGCAGGCCAGAACGCGCCGGCCGCAGCCGCCTCGTCACTGCCAGCCCTGCTGCCGCGCATACGTCTCCTGGAACAGCTTCGAGAAGATGGAGAGCGTCTCTTCGCGCGTCTGCGGGCCCGCGCGCAGCCCGATCCGGAGCGGCGCGATGGCGCCGCCCTTGCCCGCGGGCCGCAAGCCGAGGTCGAAACCGTCCGGGTCGACGGAGAGGATCTCTGCAGACAACGTCTCCTCGTCGGCGGCGGCGTACTCTCCGAGGGGGGCCGCGGCCTCGGCCGCCTCGCCCTGCAGCATCCCCGCAAGCCGTGCGAGGTCGGCGGCGTGGTTCGCGTTGAGCTTGGCGAGGACCGCGCCCAGCGACTCGGCGAGCGGGTTCGCCTGCGCGGCCGCGTACTCGTCGGGCGAGACCCACGCGTCGCGCGCCTGCGTGCGGACCGTGAGGGGAGATATGTGGATGAGGCACCTCCTCTCGCGGGGCTACTCGGTGAGATATGGGGAGATATGGGGAGATATGGGGGGGTGTCGCCGAGTCTCACGGTGTGCAGACTCACACGTGATGGGCAGACTCACACGAGAGCACCGCGGCAACACGAGGGGTGCGTGCAGAGTGACGCCGAGCACGGTCGAATGCTGCGGGATGCGGGGGCCTCGCGAGCGCGCGCTGGACGCCGAGAGAGAGAGAGAGAGAGAGGGAGAGAGAGAGAGAGAGAGAGAGGGAGAGAGAGAGAGAGAGCGAGAGAGAGAGGGAGGGAGAGGGAGAGGGAGAGGGAGAGGGAGAGGGAGAGGGAGAGGGAGGGAGAGAGAGAGAGAGAGAGAGAGAGAGAGAGAGAGAGAGAGAGAGAGAGAGAGAGAGAGAGAGGCTACGCGCTTCTGGAGAGTCGCGCGTGGAGGGCAGCCAATCGGGGACTCTTCTCGAGGGCTACACAGCAGAAGGCTACTGAGTGCGGCTATGAGGCTCCACAGTGAGCGTGGAGAAGAGCTTGAGCGAGGTGTTGGAGAGGCTGAAATACAGCTCTGTCTTCTCGGTCTGGGCGTGCAGATTGTGTGTGATGCTGAAGTCCAACGGCGCGTTTCCGCTTCTGGAGAGTCGCGCGTGGAGGGCATCAGTAAAGTGGACGTGACACGGCGCGAGCCGCCACCACTGCCGCCCCTCCAGCTCCTCCTTCCCCACGCCGGTCTGCCTCGCGAGCTTCTTCGCCAGCTCCGCCGGCAGCTCCGCCTCGGCGGCCGGGCCTGCACGCGTGACCGGTCATATCTCGGGGCCATCTCGGGTCCATCTCGAGTCTATCTCGGGTGCCACCTAGCAGCGTGACGGCGCAGCCGGCCTGGGCGCCGCCCGTGGGCGCGTGGGCGGCGAAGGAGACGGACGCGCTCGCCGCAATGTCGAGCGCCGCCTGCGAGCCCGGCCGCAGCCCGAAGAGAGGCGACCCGTCCTCGTCGACACCGAAGATCTGGTCGCCGCCCGCGAGCCGTACCGGCTCGGGTCGGCTGGGAGAGCCAGCGACGAGGCGCGCGCAGACGGTGCCGTCGACGCCGTCGGCGGACGACGCGAGGCACAGCTGCGCGATCGGCGACACCTCCATCACTGTCCGGGCCGCTTGCGCCTCGGGGAGCAGCTGAGGCTCCGAGGCGAGGTCGGCCCAGGTGGAATAGGCGGCCGCGGCGGTTGCCGTTGCCGAGGCGCGCGCGACGACCTCGCGCGAGCCTGCGCGCTGCGCCGGCTGCCCGACGCGGACCGCGCGCGCCGCGGAGGCCAGCACAGCGAGGAGGGTCAAGCTGCTCGCCTTCATTCGCATCGTTGTTTCTTTTACAGAGCCGGTGATAGTACTAGCACGCGCCAGTTCGCACCTGTGTCGAGCCTGTCTGCTGTGAGAGAGAGTTGTTTTGTCTAAATTCTTTTACAGAGCGTCTTCCAAAAAGCAGTAAAGAGAAACGGGTGCTAAGCGGTCATGTGAAGAAAACCGCCGCAAGCGGCGTGGCGTGGGTCGGTTGTGACACAGCCGCCTCGAGCGTACCGCTAAAACACGAGCCGAGGTGGGAGGGGGCGGCGGCGGCGAAGAGGCGGGAGCCGGGAGAGCTGGGTCCAATGCCCTCTGCTGCTGGGGGTGTCGGGACCCCCCCCCCCCAGCAGCAGCGCTCTGCTGCTGGGGGGGGTCAGACCCCCCCCCCTAGCAGCAGGGATGACTTTAGATGTGCAGGGGGGGTACCGAGCAATGTGCGGCCGCTCCCGCCCATGCCGCGAAAGGAGGCGGAGCGGCGAACCCAAGGCGCGCCTTTCCTTTCATTTAGAAATTTACAACTTGAACGTCCATCAGGACGCAGGACGCCGATGTCAGCAGCCGCCGCGCAGGATGTTGCTCCTCGCTGGCCTCCGCGGAGGGAGCAGGATGTTGCGGAGATCAGCAGGAGGATGTACGACGAGATTAGGAGCAGCAGGGTGCAGGGACCCGAGGGACCACGGAGCGCGCTCTGCAGACTGCACGAGCTCCTGGAGGACGCGGTTTCGTCTTTCGATCCCAGACGGTCGTCGCACGTCGGCGCCCCAGTGAGGTCCGCCGTCATAGGTGTAGCACGCTACTAGACACACTGCCTCCAAGTTGAGCGGTGGAAAATTGTGACGAAGCCACGCACCGAAGCGCCGGCGTCCCTGTGGCAATCTGCCACCGACAGCAACACACGCCTTTGATCACCGGCTGCTTGCGCTCCGCATACTCTCCAGAAGCTGTTGGTTGTGTGGCTGGTGCTACTTCTATCAGCCTTCCTCATGCACAATGTTGCCGTTGAGCTACGAGGCTGCAACCCGTCGTCATTTGAGTTTGCTGCCAGCCACACACAGCGCGTCCCTGCTGCACGAATGGTTGGACAGGTGTGAACAACACCTCGTGGGGGCGGCACCGCAGGCGTCCATTGAGGGGTCCAGGTGATAGCCCTGGGCGGGCAATCCATACGCCTAGTTGGACTTCAGATCGCCCGATCGCGTCCCGGTGAACTGACGTCGGATTTGTGACGCCGCCGCACCGCGCCGCGGCCAGGGGCCCTCCGGAGGCTGAGGATGGCCGTGGCGGACCGAGACGAGCTCTGGGAGGTAAAGTGTCAGCGTATATATTGTAGAGGCTGACCATGTGCACAATATCTCTCAGTCTAGCTAAGCCAGGGGAGGCTATTCTGGGCGTCCACACGGCTTGCACAGGTGACCCTCGCGACAAAGCGAGCGCGTCCGGCAGAGCGACTGAAGAATCGAAGACAGAGTCACAAATCCCGCTTGTTGTGCATGTTTTGAGGTCGGACAGTGCTGCTGTCTTCTCCACGCAGCAACCGACGCCACCAGGCCTCGGTAGCTGAGCAGCAGGAGCCTCCTCGCTGCTGGCAGAGTTGCGCCTCTGTTTGCCGCCGCTAAGAGATCGTTGTTGCGGGAATCCAGGGAATCTAAAGGAATCTAGAATCTGTGGGTCCGAGATTCGATCTGGGACCTGAGCCGCTCGGGACCAGCTGCACATGACCCGGGGCCACTACCATGTCGCAGACGACTGCTGGATCGGCCGTCGCTCCGACCAGCCGTCCTGCAAAGGAATAAAATAACAATCAGTTCCTTTACATATGTAAAGGAACGCCGTTTAGGGGTTAAGGGGAAACCCGGTACACGGAGCCAACCCTCGGAGACCCGTGTTTACTTTACGGCCCTTTCCCTGCGAATGCGCACCCCCCTAGGGGTCAGGGCTCTCTAGCCCGTAGCCCGATGCCGATCATCCAGCCTGCTGGGTGCGCTTCTTAGCTCCCCGGCCCTGGATGTGAGGTTACCGACTGCACTCCAAGTGCTCCAAGTCTTCTGATAAACGCAGTATGCTGTATGGAAGATACAAAGAGACGGAGGAGCAACGAGCGCCCTGGCGTGAGCCAAAGACACTCCCAACTGCGCTCCGTCACCGGTGTCGCGGTCTCCCCCACTGCCCCACTGAGGACGATCTGCGGGGGGGAGTCGCGCCGCCGGCATGTGTCTGTGCAACTGTGCTTTTTTTCCCCTTGTCCCGTTTGATGGAGCAAAGCCATAGGCCTCATAAACGGCCAAAGGCCGAGCTTCCGCTGGAGCTCGTCCTGGAGGGTGTCGGAGGAGAGGGCGGTGGCGTACGTACCGTCGACACGGACATCGAGGGCCTTGCCGGCGAAAGGCGTTGAGGCGGAGACGAGGCGCGTGGCTTCGCGGTTGCTGACGGCGCTGTCTCCGAGGGACGGGTTGTTCTTGACGTGCACATCCCGCGCCTTGACGAGTTTGTAGCCTGGCGTTTGAGAGCGAGAGATTTTTAGCAATACCAAACGCGCGCGCGTGAACAGGGCTCCAGGCCCCAAATGTGAAATGACGCGTGAGCGTGTGAGTGTTGAGTTGTTGATTTCTCCCTGGGCCGCTTTGTGTATCTCGAGACCTCGAGAGAAGGCCGCCCGAGGGCCCAATCAAGTTTTAATTTCTTTTGGCGGGCAAATTTCTCCCGGTGAAGTTTCTCCCGGTTAACGGAGTACACACGCCAAAAGAAAACGCGTAGCCCACAGCATGGCGAACGCTGCTCCGGCGGCGAAGCTCGACTCGCTGCTGCCGCTGCTCTCGCGCGCGTTGCGCGCCCGCCACGAAGACGAGCGGCTCAAGCGGCGACGCTGCGACGACGCCAATGAGTGGGAGGAGGAGTTCGTGATCTGTGAGTTCGAGGGCGGCGCCGGGCTGCTGGCACCAGTGGGCGCTGCGTTTATGGTGGAGGCGCACGAGCGGGACGCCGCCCGACTAGGCCCCACAACCCCGCCGGGTGACGGCCGGCCCCGCTGGCCACAGGGGCTCGACTCCACTTCGCCGCGCGTGCGGGTCAACGGGCTCGAGTTTACGGGGAAGCTCGAGGAGGAGGCGCGCGCACGGCTCGCCCAGCCAGCACCCGACGGCGCCTCCCGTGCGAGACTCAGCCGCAGCCGCCCGGACACAGGTCGGCTCGACGCTGGTGTTTGACGCGCAGCGGTTGCGCGCGCTCTGTGGGGAGGAGGCGGCTCCAGGAGACGACGCCGAGAGGTCGGGGGGAGTGGGAGATCCCCTCGTCTGCGTCACCACCAAGAGATTGAGGTTGCAGCCGGCGCTGCCGGCGGCCACGACCTGAGTCAGAGGTGGCACACGTGACACACACGCCGCTGACCCGCTCTGCCTCTGCGCTCTGCAAACATGTGAACCGGTAGGCCTGCGCAGCCTCTAACTATCATTTACATATCGCTCCACCCTCCCCTCTCCACGTTCCTCCCCCTCCCCCTCGCCGTTCGCGGCCTCGCCCACCCTGAGGCGTGTGAGGGCTGAGCGCTAGCCACAAGCCACTGCTCCCTCAGCCTGCACACACACATACGCGGACATACACAGTGCACGTCACACACACCGTGGCACACCAACCACCAAGTCGTCCGGCGTGCGGGCCGAGGGTGTCACCAGGGTGTCACACGCCGGACCGCGCCGCACCGCACCCCGCACGTACGCCACAACGACATACCGCTTGCCGCGTCTAACTAATACGTGTACCCACTATCGCCTAATGAAACATAACTCCGCTCTATCTGTGTCGGGCTTGTCGCTTGAGTTTTCAGTCTCTCTCGCTCCAGGCTCTACTTCTCTCCCCATCTAATATGTGTATATGCATATGCTGTCTGCACATCACCATGTGCATGTTACATGTTCGCAATGATGATTCGCAGCTCCCGATTCTCGCGACGGGCGGGCTGACCACACTCTCGGCAGTTCGCCGTCAGGTAGTTGGAGCTGAGCTTGATTTTGCTCAGAGTAGCCTCTAGCTCCTCGATCCGTTTCTCGCGGAGCGCGAGTTGAGCGCGAGTCTGCTCGAGGTTGCGCCCTGCGTGTACGAGGGCGTGCGAGAGCAGGCCGAGCTGCAGGCCGGGCGGATAGCTCGTCCTCCCTCTCAGCGGAGCCCACTCCGCCCCCTGGTCGCCCGGCGCATCGAGCGAGGCGGCGACCGACGGCAGGAGCGCGTCCTCCCACTCCTCGCCGATCGCTCTCGCGCAGGCAGATTGTAGCGCCTCGGCGCCGTGGCGCGAGACGGCGTGGCCGAGCAGGTCGAGCGCCGAGTCGGCCGCGACCGAGGTCAGCCTCGCAGTGAGGCTCTCGAGCAGGACGAGGTCGACAGACTCGGAGTGCGCGTTGCAGTAGGCTGACACGTGCTGCGACAGCGCGAGCGAGTGCTGCCGAGTCGCGCACGCGGTGGCGCTAACGACGCGCAGGTAGACGGGCGGTGCGAGCTCGGCACAGTACCCCGGCTTGCGGCCAAGCAGGTGCTTTGCGCAGACGGCAACGCACGCGTTGGCTGCCTTGTCGAGGCCAAAGCGGTCCGCCTCGCCCAGGTAGAGAGGCGCCGCCTGATCGGCCGCGTCGCCCTCGAGGACGCCCTGCACGTACTCGGTGACGCGGTCAAAGAGGGCACGGTTGAGGAAGTAATTGGCGAGGTGCAGCAGTGCGATGGCCGACGTGTTGTCGATCGGAAGGTCACCCTTGTACACGAAATCCAAGAAGGCCGGAAAGGCGCGCGCCGCCGACGGCTGCAGCTCGACAGAGCTGCCACGGCGCGCGCTCTCGGCGAGGCCGGAGGCGCCGGCGCCGGTGAAGAGGCGACTAAAGTACTCGCTTCTCCGCAGCCCGGTCGCAAGCATGGCTCTGTGCACGTGGTACGTTGCCGGCGGCAGCTCCGGTGCGGCGACGTGGACGGTCCAGTCCGAGAGGGAGGACTCGGGAGGGTCGCGCCAGCAGAGTGGTGAGGCGGAGGTCTCGAAGCCGTCCGCGAAGCCGCCCAGGTCGAGCACCATGGCACACACCGCTTGTAAAGGGCTGCAGCTGTCTCTATAGCCGCTTTCACTCCCAGCTACCCGGGTACCCGGGTACTCGGTGTGAACAGAGTTCGTACAAAAATACAGCAGGGGAGCTCCGCAAGACCGAGGCCCTCGGTGTTCACAGCCTTGTTATTGAGAAGAATTCTTAAAATACAAGCCTCTCTCACAGCACACTGGCACGACAAGGGCGCAATACGTCCTATGGCGCTGTGCGCTGGCTTCACAGCGGAGTGGCTCCAGACTGCAGGGGCAAGGAATACAGAAAAAATGAATACAATGGTATCAAAGTGATGATGTGGGAGAGAGATTTTTAGCAATACCAAACAACTCTAACACTCACACGTAATTTGGGGCCTGGAGCCCTGTTCACGCGCGCGCGAGACGTGCAGACAGGGTTGCCAGGTGAGAGCGAATGGCGCGGTTCACGCCTCGCACAACAGAGAGAGAGATGCGCTCTGCATGGTGGGACATAAAAGAGAGCGAGTACTTGGGCGAGTAGGCCGTGCGGTCAACGCTGCCGCGCGCGACTTTGCGCGCGAGGCGGCGCAGCTTGAGAACGGCGGTGGGCGAGAAGCCGCCGCCGAACGTCTCGTGGAGCAGCAGGTTGAAGTTGTTGCGCTTGACAAAGATCGCGTCGTGGTAGAAACCGCGATGCGCCTTGACGTAGCCGTGGCCGGTCTTGTGGTCGAAGGGTTGGCCGGGCTGCCCGCGCGCCTTGCAGCCCATGTTTAGGCGGCGGGCCTTTTCTTCGGTGTTGCCGAAGGCGTAGGAGATGTGGGTGGGGGGATGCCGCACATGTGACGCCTTCTCATCCTTCACATCCTTTGCTGGGTTGACTGCCCCTGCACAATGATGTTTATGGTGGTTTAAAGTTTGCGGGGGGGGGACAGCTTTGCGCGGCCCTGTTCACGCGCGCGCGAGACGTGCAGCGCAGGGGCCCTGTTCACGCGCGCGCGAGACGTGCATTTGTGTTAATGTGAGAGAGTGCGTTGTGTTCTTGTGTTGGTATCCGCTTTCTCTCTTATTCCTCGGTGGGTGTGTGTGTGTTTGTGTGTGTGTGTGTGTGCGCGGTCTTCCGCAGGGGGAGGGAGCTTCGTCAACGGGGGCGGGACCGCGGCGCGGCTGGTGCTGCGGCGATGCCTCCGGCTGTTGCGGCGGGCGGCTTGCTGCTCGCGGCGATGGCGATGGCGAAAAACTCGTCTCGTCGCACACCAAGAGCTTATGCTCTGGCGAGATGTGAGGCGCATGCGCCCAGGGAGGGGCTTAGGGGACCCCTAGGCTTAAAAGGGTGGGCCCTGGGGCGCCTGCGGCTTAAACGGCTTAAAACTTGCCTAGGCAAGTTTTAAGAGCTGCTGGGCCGCCGATTCCTTAAACGGTCTTAAACGGTCAAACGACTCGGCAGCCTCCCCGCGCCCTTAAACGCGATCACACCATGAATGGTCTATACTCAAAACTTGCCGACGGGCGGCGAAAGCTCTTCGCTCGGCCCCGAGAGCGCTTCGCTCTCTGCCGCCCGCCCGCCCGCTCGCTCGCCCGCCCGCCCGCCAGCCTCCCCGCGCTTAAACGCTCTAAATGGCTCAAATGGCTCAGGTTGGGCGCGGTGTGCGATTCACTCTTAAATGGTCTCTTAAATGGGAGCGGCAGCATGGGCCCAATCTCTTAAACGCACCGAGGCGGCTCTGGAGCCGCCAATCTCTTAAAAGGTCTTAAAAAAATCCGGCCCTCAGAACCCTAGGGGTCCCCTAAGGGGAGGGGAGGGCGCATGCGTAACGACGCTGCTAGAGATGCCTTTCGGGGCTCAGAGATAAAACTTCTGATGCCATGCGTGACCTGGTAGTGTCCCCAGCTATGGGCATGTGCCATGTCCACGTTGGAGCCAGGTGTGGTGTGGACGCGAGAATAGCTCCGCCGTTCATGGAGGCAACCGATGCGAGTCGACTGGTGTGTGAGAGAGAGACCCAAATGACGTGTAAGTGTTAGAGTTGTTTTGGTGTGTGTCGTCGTGGTTTCGTATCAAGAAGTCTTCTGATAAATGCAGTATGGAAGATACAAAGAGACGGAGGAGCAACGAGCGCCCTGGCGTGAGCCGAAGAATACTCACTCACGCACTCACTCCTCGGTGGCCTTCGTGTTTCTTTCTCTCTGGTGGTCTTCCTGGCGAACACTCGGATATTTATCCACCCCCCCCCCCCTCCCCACCCCACGCTCTCCGCACATAGTTTTTCTTTTTTCCGAAGACTAGGACAAACTAGAGCCCGCTGCCACGATCCTGCTACACCCCACCGCCTTTATGGCGTCGTGTCCTGCTGGCGCGCTGCCCGTGGGGCCGACCATCGGCGCCGAGTCTCTCATCATCATCACCGGTCTAATTGGCATCTTCTTTGCGCTGTTCCTTCATCGAAGAGTGGCGGCTGTGCGGCTTGATGTCGCTCAGGTTGAGGCGCCGCTCGTGCTCCGTTGAGACGCCCTGCAGCGCATGCACGCCAGAACGTGCTTTCCTATAGGAGGAGGACGAGACGATGATGATGTCGGTCAAGGAGGCTGGCCAGAACCAGACATTCGAACAGAACGAGCGCCTGCGCGAGCTCTACGCTGCCATCTCGAACGGCGCCAACTCGTTCCTCTTCTCAGAGTACAAGCTGTGTACCGTGTTCGTCGTCTTCCTCGCCGGTGTGATCGTCGGCCTCGTCTCGTGGTCCTCCGGCCGCGAGACCGCCATCTTCACCGCCACCTCGTTCGTCGTCGGCGCACTCACTTCGATGCTCTCGGGATACATCGGCATGCGCGTCGCGGTCTTCTCCAACGCTCGCTGCACCGTCGGTGCGGCCGCAGCGCCGCGGCGCGCCCGCGCCCGCGTGCGAGCGGCCCTCACGCACGCGTGGCGCCGCCCCTCCCGCAGGCGCGGTCAAGCCGGCGCCGCACGGCTGGACAGAGTCGTTCAACACGGCCTTCCGCGCTGGCGGAGTTATGGGCTTCTCTCTCTGCGGCCTGGTGCAACGCCCGCCCTCCCGCGGCACCTCCTCCTCCCGACCTCCCGCGGCACACCCTCCTCTCCTCCTCCTCCTCCTCCTCCTCCTCCTCCTCCTCCTCCTCCTCCCGCCCTCCCGCCCTCCCGCCCTCCCGCCCTCCCGCCCTCCCGCCCTCCCGCCCTCCCCCGGCCCTCCCGCCCTCCTCCGGCCCCTCCCGCCCCTCCCGCCCACTCTCACCGGGAGCCAGCGGCCCGCCGCCACCGCCACCGCGCGCGCAGGCGCTCCTCTGCCTCTACGCGCTCGTCGTCTTCCTCGCCCCCTCCTTTTCGTGGGGCACGACCGCCGGCGCGATGAAGCTGTTCGACTGCATAGCGGGCTTTGGGCTCGGAGGCTCTGCCGTCGCCATGTTCGGCCGCGTGGGCGGAGGCATCTACACAAAGGCGGCGGACGTGGGCGCCGACTTGGCGGGCAAGGTGGTGGAGGACTTGCCCGAGGACGACCCGCACAACCCGGGCACGCTCGCGGACAGCGTCGGCGACATGTCCAGGAGAGGTCCAGGAAGTGCTGGACGAAGTGTCCTGTAGGCACGATCGCGGACAACGTCGGCGACAACGTCGGCGACGTGGCGGGGATGGGCTCGGACCTGTTTGGCTCGTTTGGCGAGGCGAGCTGCGCCGCGATGCTCGTCGGCGCCTCGTCGCCCGGCCTGGTCGCCGCGGGCTGGGCGGCGCTCATGTTCCCGCTCACCATCTCCGGCGCCGGCATCGTCGTCTGCCTGGTCACTTCCTTCTTTGCCACCAACTTTTGCCCGGCGCGCGCGCGCGCGCGTGTGCACCCACCTCCCCGCGCCCGCCGCAGACACCCGCCCACTGTGCTCTCTCGACCGCCGCCTCGGCAAAAAGCCTCGGCGGCACACGCCGGCGGTCTCGCTTGGATTCGGGCTCCCTTGGGGGTAGGGTTGCACACGGTGTGGCCAGCGCAACGCCACACCGTCTCGACCGCCTCCGCCGCCTCCGCCGCCGCCTCCGCCGTCTGTCTGACCCGAGCGCGTCCGCCCGCCCCTACCCCCACGGTACCCGAATCCACCCTCCCCTACCCCCACGGTACCCGAACCCGAGCGCGTCCGCCCGCCCAGGTGACGCGCGAGGCGCACATCGAGGGCGCGCTCAAGCTGCAGCTCTTCGTCTCGGCCCTCCTGATGACGCCCGTCGTCTGGTGGCTCTCCTCGTCCTTCCTCCCCACCTCGTTTGCCGTCTCTGGCGCCTGCGCGACGCCGACCGGCGCCTTCGCCTGCGTCGCCTTCGGGCTGTGGGGTGGCTGCGCCATCGGCTTCATCACCGAGTACTACACGTCCTTCTCGTACCGCCCCGTCGTCGAGGTGACACACACGCACACACACACACACACACACACACACACACACGCACACACACACGCACGCACACACACACACACACACACACACACACACACACACGCACACACACACACACGCACACACACACACACACACACACACACACACACACACACGCACACACGCACACACACACGCACGCACACACGCACGCACACACACACGCACGCACGCACACACGCGCGCACGCACACACACACGCACACACACACACACACACACACACACACACACACACACACACACACACACACACACACACACACACACACACACACACACTCCCACACACTCCCACACACACACACACTCCCACACACACACACACTCCCCCCCCCCCCACTTGTAATGCCGTGCGGCTCCTGTCTTCCAGACGTGGAGACGCGAGGGCTGCCTGGTGGCCCTTGCCCCACCACCTTCGTGCGTGTGGGGAGAAGTGTCCCTGACCTGACCTCAGGTGTCCGAGTCGTGCCGCACCGGCGCCGCCACAAACATCATCTTTGGGCTTGCGCTCGGGTACAAGTCCGTCGTCCTCCCCGTCTTCATCCTCGCGGGCATCATCTTCGGCTCGCACCGCCTCGCGGGCATGTATGGCATTTCGCTCGCCGCGCTCGGCATGCTTGCCACCCTCGCCACCTGCCTCACCATCGACGTGTATGGCCCAGCCTCCTAGAGGCGGAATACGTATCCTTGCACCCCAACTGGCGCTCGAGAGGACGCGGACTCCGCTGCATTCGTCCGTATTCCGCTGTATTCGCTGTCTCCGCCTCCCTCGTGCGGTGCTCTGAAGACTCTGCACAACACCGCATTCCCGCCCTGAGGCTGGCGTACTGACCATGTAGGACCGGTCTGTGACAACGCGGGCGGCATCGCCGAGATGTGCGAGCTGCATCCGTCGGTGCGCCTCCCCCCCTCCCCACCTCCCCACCTCCCCACCTCCCCACCTCCCCACCTCTTCCTTCACCTCCTCCTCACCGGAACGACGGACGCGCTCGAGGTCGGAGATTGCCCCGAGATTGCCCCGAGATTGCCCCGAGATCACCCGAGCTTGCCCTGCGAGTAGGTGCGCGAGAAGACGGACGCGCTCGACGCGGCGGGCAACACCACCGCCGCCATCGGCAAGGGCTTCGCCATCGGCTCCGCCTGCCTCGTCGGCGTCGCCCTCTTCGGCGCCTTTGTGACGCGGCTGAACGACACGGGCGCCAAGGTGACCGTGGACCTACTCGACCCGCTCACCTTTGCTGGCTTGCTCGTCGGCTCGATGCTGCCGTACTGGTTCTCGGCCATGACGATGAAGTCGGTTGGCAAGGCGGCCAACGAGATGGTGATCGAGATCAAGCGCCAGTTCGACGCCAACCCGAACCTGCTCATCCCCAACCACCCCGACCGACCCGACTACGACCGGCGCGGGAGATATAGGGGAGATATAGGGGAGATGTGTGGAGATCGCACCGGACGGCGTAGGACATGCGCGGGAGATAGAGGGGAGATATAGGGGAGATACGGGGAGATCGCACCGGACGGCGTAGGACATGCGCGCGTCCGGCTCTCTGCCGGCACCCTGCCCCGGACGCGTCCGTGACACGTCCACGGCGCACCGCACAGGTGCATCAAGATCTCGACCGACGCCTCGCTGCGCGAGATGATCGCGCCCGGCGCGCACTGCTCCTGCGCCACGCCCCCCCCCCCCCCCCTCGGGACCCCTCTCCGACCCTTCCCGGAGCCCGACCCATAGGCGCGCTCGTCATGTTTGCGCCGATCGTCGCCGGCGTCGTCTTTGGCACCAAGAGTGTGACCGGCCTGCTCGCCGGCGGCATCGCCTCGGGCGTGCAGATGGCCGTGTCGGCCTCCAACACGGGCGGCGCGTGGGACAACGCCAAGAAGTACATCGGCAAGGGCGGCCTCAACGACCTGATCGCGCGCGTGGAGCCCGACGTCGTCAACGAGCTCGGCGACGTGAAGCAGAAGAAGTCGCAGATCTACAAGGCGGCCGTCACGGGCGACACGGTCGGCGACCCGCTCAAGGACACGTCCGGCCCCGCGCTCAACATCCTGATGAAGCTGATGGCCATCATTTCGGTCGTCTTTGCGGACGTCTTCCTCGCCGTCAACAAGGGCGACGGCCTCATCGCGAGCTGGTTGTAGGTTGAACTGAGCGGCCGCGCACCTATTGACAAGCCTCCCCGGAGCATGCCGCTGCGGGGATGGCCTGACGCTGCACTGTGCACACTGCACAGGTCGGCGCGCGCGAGACCGAGAGAGAGAGCCGCGGAGGGGTGTTGGGATTCTGGGGCAGCCGGAGGGATCGGGATGTGTGCGGATGGCGCGCGACTGCGGATGAGATCTATATGAGGGTGTGTGTATTTCGCGGCGTCCTTCTTAACAAAGCAAAAATTGAGAGTAACGTTGCACGTGAGTGCTGCGTTGCGAGAGTGTTTGATGTTACCCACCCCGCAAACGAATCGTTAGTAGAGCATCCAAACAGAGGGCCGGAGGAACCCGGTCCACATCACCACCGGCTCGCGGCAGTAGGGGCACCCTCGCAGCCGCTCAGAGCAAGGCCCGCACTGGTGGCATGGGGTCGCAACGTGGCGAGCCGTGCTACGCCCACTGGCTGTTGCTCCAGCACGCCCGCCGCCGCGGTCAGTTCGGCCCATGAGAGTCGCCAGACGAGGGGGACGAAGCGCGTGACGCCCGCAGAGGGCGCGCCCTCGGCGGCGTCCGCCTGCGGCTCCAGAGGCGCCGGCGGGTGGTCGCGGCCGCTCCTCTCCATGTCTACTACCCACGCCCGCAGCAGCGAGCCGATTGCGTCGGTGAGGCGCCGCCGGCCGCGTGTGTCGCCGAGGAGGAGCCTCAGCACGCGCCACGCGCTCTCCTCCTCCTCGGTCGAGCCGGGGCCCGCGCCCGCCTGCGCGCCCGCTGCCACCGTGCCCGGGAAGAAGGGGTCGAGCTGTGGTCTCCAAAACTCTTGCAGGATGGTGCGTGCGTTGCGGGAGTGGCCCGCTAAGGCAAAGACCTCGGTGGCGTCGGTCCCCGCCGCCGACAGCAGGAAGTCGGGCAAGCCCGGGTGCAGGTCGAGGTAGTCTGTCGCGTCGTACACCCGGCCCGAGATCGCGAAAATCACGCGACGAACGCCCGCGCCGCGTGCTAGATGCATCCACGAGCGTCCAAACTCAAAGTAGTGCTCGCGCCACGAGCGGTCTGCCGGCGGGGACGGGCAGTCGCCGTCGAACGCGCATTCCACCACCGGCGCGAATCGATCGGCGAAGCGCGGGCGCCACAGCTCGTCGGAGGCGGCGGCGGAGTACAGCGCCAGGCAGGCTGCGCCGACGACGACCGCATCGCACTCTGGAAGCATCTGCAGCACACGGTGCAGCACGTCGGCAGGGAGGTCCAGCAGCGAATCAGGGGGATCGTCCGTCGCGGGATCGTCGTTCGCGGACATCCTATGATCTAGCGAGCGGCGCGACCTCTCAGGGTTCCCCTTCCCCGGACATCCTTAGTACCCGTAGATCTAGCCAAGCCAACCGAACCAGGGTTCCGGCTGCGGCCTTCCCCGGACATCCTTAGTACCCGTAGATCTAGCCAAGCCAACCGAACCTCTCAGGGTTCCGGCTGCGGCCTCCCCCCCCCCCCCCCGGACAGTCCAGCACAGGGTAGACCTATGTTGCACGACCACCCATACCGCGCTGGTGTCGAGTCCGGAGTTCTTCGCCTTCCTACCTACCTACCTACGACTGCGCCAAAACGCCCTACCTCCTACCTACTCGAGTATGCGGGCGCCAACCCCCTACACAACAAGAGAGAGAGAGAGAGAGAGAGAGAGGGAGAGAGAGAGGGAGGGAGAGGGAGAGAGGGAGAGAGAGAGAGAGAGAGAGAGAGAGAGAGAGAGAGAGAGAGAGAGAGAGAGAGAGAGAGAGAGAGAGAGAGAGAGAGAGAGAGAGAGAGATTTAGCAATAGCCTCACACATCATTTGGGGCCTGGAGCCCTGTTCACGCGCGCGCGAGACGTGCAGACAGGGTTGCCAGGACCCAGGTGAGAGCGGGTCCCGTACCATGCGGAATCGACCCTATCCAGTGCTCAAGTGCTCAAGGTGAGAGCGAAGGGTGATGCTCCTAACCCTCCGGATCTTCGACAACAGTGGGCATTTCTTTTTTCAAAGTGCAAGGTGGAATGACAGCTTTATGATAGGGTTACTACGACGAACTGTGCGGCAATCGACTGGGGCGCAGGGACCGGATCGCCCCCACGCAGAGACCTCGTAGTAACCCCTCAGCGCAACCGACTTGGATGGGCCGTGTCCACGCCTTGCCCTTGGTCGTCGAGGCACCATGAAGCCGACCTACCCCTCCGTGCCGCAAGAACATCTGCGATGCAGCTCTGAGCAACCTGCCGTCGAACGCGATCACTGAGGCGATCCGGTCGGGCGATTTCATATTCTCCGGCTCTCCCAAGCTCGTCCTCGATCTCGCAAAGGCGCGGGCGACCCCGGCTGTGGCAAGGTCGTTCAAGGAGGGCTGGTGGGCGATCGAGCACATCTTTTACGGCACTCCAAGTTCACCGCCCTCGCCGTCCCCAAGAGCGCCACAAGGCTGATGGCTTCAACGGGTCACACGACGTCCACATGTTCGCGGGGGACTGCAAGGATGCGGCCGCCGCGCGGAAGGATGGGCTCCTGACCATGTACAGCTAGTATTGAGCCGTGCTGTGCTTATCGTGCCGTGCCGTGTAGTGTGCCGCATGTTGCCACACGTCACGCGCCCCTCCTCACCCCCGCACCGGCTCCCCGTCACCGGCGCGGTATTCCATGCGCTGCCCGCCGTGCATCGCTCTTCAGTGGGGGGACTGCGAGATGGTCGCCGTCTTTGGCCAGGTCAAGAAGCAGAAGGCGCCGCGTGCCGCAGGCGAGACGGCCGAGCTGTGGCAGATGGAGTCGCTGGAGGTGTGGGCCGCGTCGCTCAAGGCGAAGCAGCTGGCCGCTGTCCGCGCAGATCGGCGCGAACAGTGTCGCTCGAGGGGCTCTACTGGCTGGCGGTGCTCAAGGGGAAGGCGCACACGCTGGCCGAGGACACGGTCGTCAACACAGACACCATCCGAGGGCAAGCTTCGCTCCTACACGCTGCTCGCGGCCGTCCGGCCGAGACGCTCATCATCGTGAACCACATGGTGCGGCTGGCGGGCCTGCGCTTCTCGCCCGGCCCGGGCGGCCCTGCGGACCGCCAGCTGAGGAGCGCGCGAGAAGCTCGATTAAGTATTATATTGGCCAACAGACGCATTACTCGCTCGAGGCGTGCTGCAGTGATACCAGTCTTATATTGAGCTTGTTTGGAGGTGTCGATTTATATGCAAAAATGTGTGTTAGAGAGCGTTAATATGGCAAAATTTTCTTCGCCTCCGGCGGGGCCGCTCGCCGCGGGGCTAGAGATTTTGTCGATGTCGGCTAGAAGTGCTGCACCTTTTTCAGAATCTCACCCCGAATGGCGCGGTTCGCTAACTCCCTCGAGCGTAGATCGTCTCTCTTCGGCGCGCTCGAGCACGTTTGGCACCAAGAGGGTTTGATTCTTACGACCCTCACCCGCCAAGGGCAAGGCAGGTGTGCACTCTCTCTGCTAGTGCGTGTGTGCTAACACCACTACACTGTGGGGGGTGCCCGAGCATGATGTATGTGCGCGTCTGTGCGTGTGTGGGACAGACGTTGTTATCCTATGCGCAGGGCTTCCCGGGACGGCGCGGTTCACGTAAACGCACAACCCCGGGCCCGAAATCGCACAGAGTCACGCAACACGACAAACAACAAAACAATTGATATTGCTAAAAATCTCAAACAACAAAACATACACGTCAAGAACTACCCGTCCCTCGGAGACAGCGCCGTCAACAACCGCGAAGCCGCGCGCCTCGTCTCCGCGCCTCAACGCCTTTCGCCGGCAAGGCCTTCGATGTCCGTGTCGACGGTACGTACGCCACCGCCCTCTCCTCCGACACCCTCCAGGACGAGCTCCAGCGGAAGCTCGGCCTTTGGCTCTCCGCGGCGCTTCCCACCCTTCGGGTCGCGCTCGAGCGGGGCATGCCAGTCGATTTCTTCGGCGACTACCTTTACAACAAGGCCCACCACCGGCGGCCCCACGACGGCGGCCTCGCCGCCTGGGCGGACGCGATGCGCGCCCCGGCCAACGCGCCGCGGTCGTGCACGGTGACAAGGAGAAACCGGAGCTGACTCGGCAGTACAACGAGGGGTACAAGGTCGACCTCGCAGAACCCCATACAGGGCCGGGAGGATGCGATGAAGTAAATGAGATCAAGCTCTGGACGCCCCTCCTCAAGACCTCCTCGACGGGCGTTGGCAACGCCTCGAGTGGCGGCACGCCCGCCTCCGTCGGCCACTCCTACGCCTTCGGCAACACCGAGGAGAAGGCCCGCCGCCTGAACATGGGCTGCAAGGCGCGCGGGCAGCCCAGCCAACCCTTCTCCCACAAGACCGGCCACGGCTACGTCAAGGCGCATCGCGGTTTCTACCACGACGCGATCTTTGTCAAGCGCAACAACTTCAACCTGCTGCTCCACGAGACGTTCGGCGGCGGCTTCTCGCCCACCGCCGTTCTCAAGCTGCGCCGCCTCGCGCGCAAAGTCGCGCGCGGCAGCGTTGACCGCACGGCCTACTCGCCCAAGTACTCGCTCTCTTTTATGTCCCACTATGCAAAGCGCATCTCTCTCTCTCTGTTGTGCGAGGCGTGAATCGCAACAACAAACAAACTTGTGTTTTGAATCGCGCCATTCGCTCTCACCTGGCAACCCTGTCTGCACGTCTCGCGCGCGCGTGAACAGGGCTCCAGGCCCCAAATTACGTGTGAGTGTTAGAGTTGTTTGGTATTGTTAAAAATCTCCTCGCAACATGGGGTCCCAGGGAAGGCGAGCAAAAACCTTATCGCGCGCGCTACGCGCCTACTAGACGCCGACTCGGAGGCTGCACCGGTCAGGCGCGCAGCCGGAGAGAGAGGGAGGCGCTCAATCGCCGCACGCGGCGAGCGCCTCCATCGCTTCACTCCTCAGGCAACAGATAAAAAAAAAGCCATAAACGGCGTGTCCGAGGAACCGAATCACAGACGACGATCGACTTTAAGGCCGCCGCCGCCGCCCTCCCTCACGCCCGAGCAGCTCTTGTGTGCCGCCGGCCTCCGCTGCCACTGCTCCGCCACCGCCGCTGCCGCCTCCGGCCCCGCCTCTGCCGCCTCCCCATCCCAGAGCGCACAATCAAACCCACAACATGCGTTACGCGTTCGCATCCCCCGACTCACGGTGTGCGCTCCCCTCGTGTGCAGAACACCGCTCAAAATGGGTTGCACCGCCTCGAAGATGGAGCACGCAGTGACGGATGACATCAACGGCAGGGCCGACATCGAGGAGGCACGCGCGGAGAACCAAGCGCTCAAGGACGAGATCCAGGCGCTCAAGGACGAGATCCAGGCGCTCAAGGCGGGGACGCCGGACGACTCCGACAAGTGTGGCACTTCGCGCTACATCAAGGCCGATGTCCCCCCTCCCTCCCCTTCCCCCGCTCGCCGCCGCCAGCCCACCCTCGCCACCACGGGTCAGGCGCTCGTGAACAAGGTGCAGGAGCTCAAGGACGAGGTCCAGTCGCTCAAGGCGGGGTCGACGCCGGACGGCTCCGACAAGCTTGGCACTTCGCGTGACGTGAAGGCCGACCCAGCCGCCCCCGCCCCACCACCGCCACCGCCGCGCCCTCGTCCTCGCCGCCCTCGCCGCCTCCTCTCCCTCCGCCGCCGCGGCGGCCGCCTCCTATCCATCCGCCGCCGTCGCCACCGCCGCCGCGTCCGTCGCCAACGCCCTCCCATGTCCCCGTCATTTGTACTCCCATCCGCCGCCGTGTCCACACGTCCCCCCC
>NW_005199487.1:0-10508 GCF_000372725.1 Emiliania huxleyi CCMP1516 | reverse complement strand
AGGTTCCCCCCCCCCGGCCCCACATTCCCCCCAAACCCCCCCCGGCCCCCCTTCCCCCAAGCCCCCCAAGCTTCCACCACCCCAGGCCACCATCCCCAGTAATTCCTCTATCTACTATCAGGTCGACGCGCAGCCCGCCACGAAGTGGGGCGTCTCCGCCTGGGTGCGTTCCATCGAGCTCACCGAGGTGGTGGCCAAGGCGCTGAAGGCGCCGGCCGGAGCCGACCCGTTCAATTACGTGTGCAACCTCTCGCTCGCCGACCTCGAGGGGAAGCTCGAGGCGGAGAAGCTGAGCGGGCTCGTTGCTCCCCTCTGGTCCGCCATTGAGAAGCTGCGCGACCAAAGCGCCGCGACCGGGGCGGCGCTGAACGCCAAGTTCGCCGCGGAGGGCGACGCGTTCAAGGGCGAGATGGGCTTCGGCGGCGTCGAGCAGTTCTACGGAGGCGTGCTGCACGCCAGTAGCTTACCTATCCTACCCGCCCACTCTTACCAGCGACCCCCGTCCCCTGACTTGTGGGCAGGCCTCGAGAAGATCATCGGGCCGCCGCTCATGGTGGACGGCTCGCTCCTCAAGGCCATGGAGACGGAGCACTGCGAGAAGAAGGATGCGGACGTGCCGTTCGACACCTCCAACGGCATCAAGGGCGCGACCTCCAAGCTGGAGTGGGAGTTTGTCGTCGCGCCTGTCGAGGACCAGGACGGCCGCTACGCCGAGCGCGGCGGCGACTTCCGCACGGCCCACCCCGAGTGGTGCCGCAAGCCGGAGCCGCTCTCGGTCTACGAGAAGAAGATGGCGGACGAGATGAACCCGAAGCTCGTTAAGGCGGGGCAGGCGCCGCTCACCAAGGAGGAGCTGGTCGCCGGCCGGCTGTACACGGGGCCGATGTACGAGAAGTACAACGGCGTCCTTCGCTTCTCCTCAGCGCGCGGCGCCAACGGCGCGGTGCGGCTGGAGTACGCCTCGGAGAAGGAGGTGCCCTTTCTGCAGAAGAAGTGCGGCTTGCTTAACCTCGGCGAGTGGGCTGCGACGGCGGCGGGCAAAGGCGAGGCCGCGGTGCGCTGGACGTGGCACAACCAGTACTCGACCACCATCCACGCGATCAACTCGATCATTGTCAAGCTGTCGCCGCTGACCAAGATCACGCCGCTCTACCGCGGCTGGGCGGGCGCCACGCTCCCGGAAGCCTTCTTCAAGCCGGACGCGCTGGGCTTCCGCGGCGGCGTCGAGTACGGCTTCTCGTCGACCACCACCGACCGCGCGCAGGCGGTGCACTACGCGGAGGGCAAGGCGTCGACGGTGCTCGAGCTCGGGATGGGCATGATCGACCGCGGCGCCGACATTGCGTGGCTCTCGCAGTACCCGCACGAGAGGGAGACGCTGCTGCCGCCGCTCATGGGCCTGCAGGTGCGTCAACCTCGCTCCACCTCCCTCCTCCGCCTTCTCCTTCATCGCCTGCCCCTTCTCCCCCCCTGCAGGTGCGGTGGACGGGCGTGGAGGGCAGCACGCTCGTCATCCAGAGCAGCTTCTCCATCAACATGGCCTCGCTCACGCTCGAGCAGGTGGCGGGCAAGCGCAAGAAGCTGCTCACCGACATGGGCGCGCAGATGGCGGCGGAGGTGCGCCGGGGGGTGGCTGGGGAGGCAGCGGAGGAGGCGTCGCAACTTGTGCGCGCCCACCTCGGCCTCGAGCGCGGCGCGGACGCCGGTGCGGCGGACACGCGTCTCGAGGCGCCGCTCGGCGACGAGGCTGAGGCGTACAACAACGACCTGCGCTTCCAAGCGGCGGTGGGCGATGCGCTCAAGGTGAAGCGCGCGGCGGTGCTCGCGGCGACGATGCAGCACGGCGGCGGCAGCGGGCTTGCCGCGGCGATGGATACGGTACTGCCGCTGCAGGCCAGCGGCGTCGATTTGACGGGGTTCCCCCTTGGGACTACCGGCTGGATCAAGGCGAGCGAGGTCGAGGGCGAGTCCAAGGAGGTCGGGGCGAAGGTGATCTACCAGGGGCGCGAGATGGTCGTGAGCACGGGCGTGACTCGCGACTCCGAGGACGAGGAGGACGGCAAACTGAAGCTGGTCGATGACGGGATGGTGGGAACGGTGGTCGCGTGGATGGAGTCGGAGCCGTCGGCGCTGACGTCGCTGACGCTCGACTGGGGCAAGGTGTGCGGCCGCGTGCGGGAGGCGCTGCTCGGCGCGGTGCGGAAGACGCACACGCTCGTCGCGCTGAGCGTGGGCGAGGAGGGGGCGATGCCGCTCAACCCGCTGCAGCTCCGCGGGCGCGAGGCGGTGCCGTCGCTCGACTTGTCGAGCAAGGACCTCGGACCCGCATCGGCTGCGGTCGTCGCGGCGGGGGTTTCGGTCAACGGGGTGCTGACCGACCTGAACCTGTCGAACAACAACATCGGCGGCGAGACCGGCTACATCAAGGCGAGCGAGGTCGAGGGCGAGTCCAAGGAGGTCGGGGCTAAGGTGATGTACCAGGGGCGCGAGATGGTCGTGAGCAAGGGCGTGGACTCCGACGGCGACCTGAAGCTGGTCGATGCAGTGCAGACGGGCGTACTCGCGATCGCCAAGGCCCTCGAGGTCAACGGGGTGCTGAAAACCCTCAACCTCATGTACAACGAGATCGGCGACGAGGGCGCGGCCGCGATCGCCGGGGCGCTGCGCGGCAACGGGGTGCTGACCAACCTGAACCTATTCTACAACAGCATCGGCGACGAGGGCGCCGCCGTCCTCGGCAAGGCGCTCGAGGGCAACGGGGTGCTGACCACCCTCAACCTCGAGTACAACAGAATGGGGGAGGAAGGGAAGGGAGCGATTCGAGATGCGGTGAACGGGCGGGAAGGGTTCAAGCTCGAGATGTGAGTGGGCTCTGAAGTCGGCGCAGGGAGGTGCATGAAATCGGACAGTCTTGTACTCTACGTGGTAGCGCTTTCAGTATTCTGTACCACGACCCGAGTTTTCTTTTTTTACTTTTCAGCAGGGTTTGTCACGGGGTTGTCTTCTTTGAGTTGCGTCGAGGTGGCCGCGATTTCTTTTTTGTCTTTTCGATTTTGCGTTTTTCAGCAGGGGTGCTGACCAAGCTGAAAAAAAAACCTGCTGTTCAACAGTTTGGGCGACGAGGGAGAGAAAGCGATTCGCGATGCGGTGAGCGAGCGGGAAGGGTTCGAGCTCGAGATGTGAGGGGTAGATTCGGAGAAGGGGGGCGTGCGGGAAGTTAAGACGGGGTTGTCACGGGGTTGTCTTCTGTATGAGTTGCGTCGAGGCGAAGCGATTTCTTTTTTGTCTTTTCGATTTTGCGTTTTTCAGCAGGGAGCTGACCACCTCCGCCGCGCTGCCTCCGCCGCGCCAGCCGTTGCCGCCGCGTCGGCTTATCCTCGCCCCGGAGCGAGCTGGCTTTCCGGCTCCTCGCTCGGCGGCACAGCGCGCAGCTATGCTACACGCCGATGATCCGGTCCGAGGAGTTTGCCGTCCCGCTGCTGGAGGTGGAGCGCCAGCCGACGACTGCCCGCTGGTCGCCCACTCTTCGGGCAACGACCCGCAGACGCTGCTCGACGCTGCGAGGCAGGCCGAGCGCTGCCGCGGCCCTCATCGGCCTGATTGACCACCGCGCCCGCCTCGAGCAGCAGCCGGGCGCAGCTGAGCTCACCCTCCTGGCTTGCAATGAGCAGCGGCGTGGCGCCGTTCTGCCTGGGCTTGGCCGACCGCCGCATTGGCCTCGAGGAACAGCCGGACGCACTCGAGGTGGCCCCTCGCACGCGAGGAAGAGAGCGGAGGCGTCCCCGTCAGCCGCCCCAACGCTCGCGCCGCCCTCGAGCAGCAGCCGCACCGCCTCGGCGCTTGCCCGTGACGAGCGGCCCAGGTGAGCAGCGTGTCTTGCTTCTCGGTCGGGTGCCGCGCGTCGAGCCTGCCGCGTGTCTGTCGCCCGGAGAGGAGGGCGAGCAGCGAGCCCAGATCGCCCCGTGCCAGGTCGGGCAGCAGGGCTGGGCCGCCGGCGCCGCTCATGACGCGGGGTGCCCGAATTCTTTTTGCCGCATGGAGCTCGGAGGGAGCTCTGTTGTAAAATTTCCGAGCAAAAACGCGCTGACATATGCCGCCGAGCTCCGAGCCGTATGTACTGTGTGAGAGAAGCCACAACATGGAAAATAGGTAGGCCCCTGAAAACACAGCTCACAGGGAGGAGAGAGGGGGAAGCGCGGACGCTGGGGAGGGCGGTCAAAACGGGACCGCGTGTAGCCTACCTATTGCATAGGGTCTAACCGTGGTAAACAGTGTGTGAACAGACCCCATAGATAGATAGATAGGAAGGCGAAGAACAGTCAGGCTCGGACTGGACACCAGCGCGGACCGCGATGGGTGGACGCTTGCGGCTTGGGATGTAGCAGGTTTTCCGGCAAACAAAAAGGAAAACAGAGGGTCCCCAGCACTTTGCGTTTCCGGAAATTTCCAGGGAAAACAGAGGGTGTTTGACGAGCATTGGACGGACGGAAAAACACCCCCCCTTCTATGCCTGACCCTGGGCATGCCTCTCTGGGGGTGGGCTGGGTCGGCCACCTCCGGGGCTGCAACTCGCACGGTGGGACCGCTTCCGGGCGAGCATCCGAGGCCTGCGGTTGTCCCTTCGCTGGGCGCGACCGCCATGGAGATCCGCTGCACACAGAACAGTGTTTTTGGCGACTATATTGCTCGCTCTCTGTGCAATCGCAACGCCAGAGGCCGTGCTTGGAGAATGGGTCGCGATGCTGCTGCGCCAGTGGATTGAGCCGCTCCGCACACTCCATGGGTGAGCTGCGGTGGCGCGCCGGCCGCTTCATGCATAGCTCTCGGGCGAGCTGCCGCAAAAGCGTTTTCCGTCCGCCCGTTTCATCGAGTTTGCCCGAGTGGTAAAATGCAATCGAATTTGCCCGAGTGGTGAAGTGCAACTTTGGCATTTGGTAAAAGTTGCCCGAGTGGTCAGTGGGAAAAAAACCAAAGCGGAAAGGTGGCCCCAAGAGCTAACGGTCAACATCCCCTCCGGCTACGACAATGTGAACCTGATCTGGTCCTCACGGGGTTGACCCGTCTCCTCCAGATCGAGACGGACTTCATGAACGGCCGAGCATTATTTCTTCATTACTATTATTAATTGATGCTTTTTGCACGGCTGAGCCCCCCCCCCCCCCTCCCCTGCGCCCATTCCCTGCCCTCTCCCGCCACACATTCCGTCAGAGCCCCCTCCCCTCTTGCACAACAGGAATTTTGGACAATGAACCATGAAAATTGATGGGCTTGCCCATCCCGGAGTGGTTCGACCCCACACAAACCCGAGACGGTGATGGGAGGCGTCGTACGGTGATCTCAGGCCCAGTGAGGTAGTGCATCTGACTACCCCGGATCCTGCTGAACAAGCTCCTCTTGTAGCTCGATCGGTCACACCGCCATCGCCGTTGGGGAGAGGGGGGACGACACTGCTTCGGCAGCGTGCACCTCGATCCTGTACCGTGTTTGTTATGACCCCCCCCCAATGAACACACCAGTGAGGGAGGGCGAGACGATCGAGGGGTCCCGTACCATGCGGAATCGACCCTATCCAGTGCTCAAGTGCTCAAGGGTGTTTGGTGCTCCATTCTGGAAACTCGCGAGTTTCCCTGAGAGCTGAGTCTGAGAGCTGGTCTGGGGCAAAATCTGAACACTAAAAATATCTCTCAAAATCTTGTCTGAGGCAAAATTGAGGAAATCGACAAAATACCCAGGCGGTCGCAGGGTAATTTCCAGGTATACACGGGTTCTCCGCGAAATTCCCGGCATTTTGCCGATTTGGCCTAAAACTTGGCTGATTTTGGGCCCAAACCAGCCTCAGACTATACTCGGCTCAGAGCCCAAATTTGACGATTTCCACGCAGTTTTCCCGGGAAAATAGTACACAGAGGGTGTTGTAGAGGGAAAAGGAAAGGAAAACAGACGGGGTGCGAGAGGCAAACCTGCTACAGCCCAAGTGGACGTGTTCTTCCTCCCTTTCAGTGGATGGAAACAAACGCGAGACAGGAGATGACGGCACGAGCTTGAGAGACACATAGATAGACACACACAAGCTCACAAGACACTCAGCGAGCTGGGCTGCCACACATCCCAAGTGAGCGTACGGCACTACGCCACTCGGGGCCACGTCCCCACTGTCAGCCCCTTCAGCATCCAAGGAGCCGAGGGACGTCCGCCGCAATTCGGACAATGCTCTTTCCCACGCCCGCCACATGACGCCCACCGCCGCCGCGTCGGTCGGCGCGCGCCGACGCCGACCATCACCACCGACCGACGGCTCGCACGGCCGTGCGGTGAGCAAAAATTTGGGTCGCTGCGCGCCTGCCGGATGCTCTGCGACGTCTGGACGCTCGCCAGAAACGCCAGGAAGCTTGCCTTCCACCCCTGGGCCCGAGGGCGAACGGCAGTGGTCGGCAGCCTCTGCGACGCTCCGATCGGCTCCTCGACCTCATCGCCTGCGACGAGCCAGCATGGCTCGTCGCTCGACGGCAGCCTGCCCAGTATGCTCTTGGCATTCTGTACAGCCTCGCCAGGCTCTCTGAGACGGCCTGCAGGGCCGGCGCGGACCGCCTCGGGCGCGATGGCCCTCCTCAGTACCTACCTCTTCGATGCCTGTCGGCTCTCCAATCTCGTCGCCGGCGGCAGGCCCGCATGGCGCGCTGCTCGATGGCAGCCTGCTCAGTACGCCTTGGACAGTGACTTCTGCCTCGCTGCTCTTCCTGCAGCCGCCTCCGGGACCGGCGCCAGCCGCCTCGCCTCGCCAGTGCTGTCTACGCCTGCGACACGCGTGTCGGCTCGCCGCCCGCGTCGCCCGCGGCGGGCCCGCATGGCGCGCCGCTCGGC
Organism: Emiliania huxleyi CCMP1516; assembly: GCF_000372725.1. Lineage (NCBI taxonomy): Eukaryota > Haptophyta > Isochrysidales > Noelaerhabdaceae > Emiliania > Emiliania huxleyi. The sequence goes on along the minus strand of NW_005199487.1, from coordinate 3,647 downwards.
GGGAGCGTGCCCAGCAGGCTGTGCAGGGCAGCCTGCCTCACTCAGGGCGCCGCCGCCGCTGCGCGGGGCCGCCACCGGCGCTGCTGCCGTGAACACTGCCGCCGTGTACGTCACCATCGCCTCTCTTCGTCGCCGATCTCGCCGACGCCGCTCGCCGCTCGCCGCTCGCCGCCGCCCTGCCCTGCCCTGCCCAGCTCTCGCACAAACAAACCAACACACACACACACACACATTTACACACACACACACAACACACCCTGCCCTCACTCGAGCGCCCCGCGCCCTCCCGCCCCACGCCCTGCGCCTCACGCCTCGCGTCCCACGCACGCCCCGCGCCCCGCGCCCCCACGCCCCTCACCTTGCGCCTCACGCCTCCCTCCCACCCTCTCAGGCATTTCTTCTCCCTGCTGCTCGCCGACTCCTCCTCCCCCCGCATGACCGACGACTACCCGACCTTCGGCGACTCCTCCCTCTTCGGCGCCAACGTCTACTACCCGTTCGCGGCCCGGTGAGGGGCGGGAGCGCAGCCATTCCAACGGCTGGGAAAATTTCTGAACGGCCGTGCATGCGTCTGCATGCCGGACAACTAAGAAGGTCCCTCGCTCCCGCTCCTCTCTCGGAAGACGCGCGCCGGCCTGGGGGACTCGCTTGCGATCCCGTTCCAGCCAGAGGCCGCGTGAGGCGTGTGGGACGGTGCACGCTGGGGCTCGGCCCCGAGTGCGCTGGCCTCGCGTCTCGAGGGGAGGGCGGCTCGTAACTGAGGTCCGCCTGCGGAGACAGTCGTCCTCCCCTCAACCCGGCGTGAGGGGCGGGAGCGCAGCCATTCCAGCGGCCGGGAAAGTTTCTGAACGGCCGTGCATGCGCCTGCATGCCGGCTTACTAAGGAGGTCCCTCGCTCCCGCCCCTCTCCCGGAAGACGCGCGCCGGCCCGGGTGACTCGCTTGCGAGGTAGATCCCGTTCCAGCCAGAGGCCGCGTGACCACCACGGGGACGGCTGGTCGAAGGAGGAGAGGTCATCCGGATGTGGGCGGGACGCCCCCGGGCACCTGGTTGCTCTCCTCTTCCAGAGTCCCTCCCGACGGGGACCGGTCTTGGGCCATTCCAACGGCCAGGCCGCTCGCTTAAGGCTGATTGGCTAGACGAGCGGCCTACCTCCAACGGGGCGGTCCGGGAACGCGTGGAACCTGCCCACCTCGGTGGGAGGTGGTTTGGCGCCGACGGACTGCCCTCTCCACCACCCTCGCCCAGGGATCTACAGCGCTGTCTCAAGGTCCGACAGGTTCGGCACCGGGCACCGCCTCGGTATACAAAATGCGCCTGCGGGCGGACCCTCACAGATCACAGATCACAGATCACAATCGCTGTCGTGGGATCGCTGGTCAGATGAGAGAGGCGTGTGTGTTCCTTTCCGCTCGCGATGTCTGCCCCGCGCCGCCGCTCGCGCCGCCTCGCCCCCGCCGCCTCCGCCGCGCCTTCGCCAAGCACGCCGCCGCCCGCCCGCCTCCTCGACCTCCCCACGGAGCTCCTCCTGCGCGTCGTCTCTCGCTGCGACCCCGCCGAAATCGCTCGCGTCGCGGCCGTCTCGCTGCTCTTTTACGCCTCGCTCGCAGAGGATGCCATCCGCTTGTGGGCGCAAGAGCGCGGCTTCGAGCTGCCGGCGCAGCCAGAGGGCGAGAGCTGTGCCGTGCGGTGGCTGTGCTTCGCTGCGCTGCTGTGCGAGTCCAGCCCGCCGGCGAGGGCGGCGGCGGGCAAGTCTCACAGCGTCTTCATCGACGGCGAGGGGCGGCTCTCGTCGTGCGGCACGGCGCCGGCTTACGCCCAAGGGCTGCTCGGGCACGGTGAGGGCGTGACGCAGCTCAAGACGCCGACCCGCCTCCCTTCTCCGCTGGGCGGCGAGCGCGCCGTGAGCGTGACGTCTGGACTCATGCACAGCCTCGCCCTCGCCGCCGACGGTGCCGTCTGGAGCTGGGGCGGTGGAACCTTGGGCCAGTTGGGCCACGGCGACGGGCAGCACCAGTGGCAACCAAAGAAGGTTGAGGCCTTTGCTGGCCAGCGCGTCGTCGCTGTCTCGGCAGGACTCGCGCACAGCTTCGCTATCACCGCCGACGGCGCCCTCTGGAGCTGGGGCTTTGGTGACGGTGGCCGGCTGGGCCACGGCGACCAGCAGCGCCAGCTGCTGCCCAAGAAGGTCGAGGCCTTTGTTGGGCCGCGCGTCGTCGCTGTGTCGGCTGGAGGCGGCCACAGCCTCGCCCTCACCGCCGGCGGCGCCGTCTGGAGCTGGGGCTCTGGAGCCTTTGGCCGGCTGGGCCACGGCGACACGCAGAACCAGCTGCTGCCGAAGAAGGTCGAGGCTTTTGCTGGCCAGCGCGTCGTCGCTGTGTCGGCTAGAGCCAGTCACAGCCTCGCCCTTACCGCCGGCGGCGCCCTCTGGAGCTGGGGCGGTGGAGCCTTTGGCCGGCTGGGCCACGGCGACACGCAGAACCAGCTGCTGCCGAAGAAGATCGGGGCCTTTGCGGGGCAGCGCGTCGTCGCTGTGTCGGCTGGAGAGTACCACAGCCTTGCCATCACCGCCAACGGCAGTGTCTGGAGCTGGGGCGATGGAGCCTATGGCCTGCTGGGCCACGGCGACGAGCAGCACCAGCTGCTGCCGAAGAAGGTGGAGGGCTTTGCTGGCCAGCGCGTCGTCGCTCTGTCGGCTGGACGAAGCCACAGCATCGCCACCACTGCCGACAACCCCGTCTTCACGTGGGGCAAGGGCGAAGACGCCTGCCTAGGACACGGAGAAGACCTGTCGAACCAGCTGCTGCCCAAGAAGGTCGAGGCGTGGCCGCCCAGAACTTCAAACGACTAAATTGCAAGATCCTTGCCAGAAGTCGTTGCGCAGTTTGCAGGCCCTGACACGACCGGCGTGTGCGTTTGCATGTTCTTGTTAAGCTCTCGGTTCCCCCTCCCCGCTCTCGCAGTGACCAGAGAGTGTGCAAACAAACCTCTCTCTCTCCCAGTGTGAGATTGTGTGTGTGTGTATGTGTGCGTGCGTGCGTGCGTGCGTGCGTGCGTGCGTGCGTGCGTGCGTGCGTGCGAGCGAGCGAGCGAGCGTGTGTGTGTGTGTGTGTGTGTGTGTGTGTGTGTGTGTGTGTGTGTGTGTGTGTGTGTGTGTGTGTGTGTGTGTGTCTGTCTGTCTGTCTGTCTGTCTGTCTGTTTGTTTGTCTGTTTGTCTGTCTGTCTGTCTGTTTTGTCTGTCTGTCTGTCGGTCGGTCGGTCGGTCGGTCGGTCAGGCTCTCAAAAAAGTAATATATCTTTACTTCCAAAACCCGGACGTGCCTCCACCGGCACGCCGCTTCCGACAGGGTGATGGAAGGTTCGACGCACCCCCGGACTGGGCGGAGAGATCCCAGGGTATAGACTCTGGGCTGTCCGCCCCGCCCCCACTTGCCCTGACTGCACAGGATTGCGTGCCCCGACGAACGGCGACACATAGCGGGGGACACTGCGCCGGGGGGTATGCCTAACTTTGGTGCTTTGTGTGGGTCGCGTTCCCATGGTAGTTGTGTGGCTGAAGCCCTCGTGCCGCTGGCTTGCCCCTTCCAGCGGCTGGCCCCTCGAGACTGTCGGTGCTTGGCGGGAGGAGGGGGAGAGGGAGGCCCGGT
>NW_005199488.1:0-2003 GCF_000372725.1 Emiliania huxleyi CCMP1516 | reverse complement strand
ACTCGACAGCGCCTTCGGTGGATGCAACTCTTTGCGACAGAAGCCTGGAGAGCAGCTCCTCTGCTGCTCACACGCTCTGCACAGTTGGCACAGCCCACTGTGCGGCTGCCGCAGCTGTGACAGCGATGGGCTCGCCCTCACTGGCCCTCAGTGTCACTTGTGCTGCGGCTTGTGTGAGCGACACTGCTCGGCGACTGCCGGCACACTGTGAGACCATGGGTGTGAGGTGAAACCACGCTAACCAGCGCTTGGTCATATCGGCCCCGAGGTCAGATCCTTCTACTCTGTTGATGACAACACTTGTCTACTCGCTGGAGCCGAGCAGGAGGGCCTAGCGCACAACCCCTGTGGCTGTGCAACTCAGGGTCCTTCCCCTTTAGCTACCGTACGCGCGCCATGGGGCGACGTGCCCGCCGAGGTTTTGGCCGCCGAGGTTTTGGCTTTTGGTTTTGCCTCGGAGCTCGGTGTATCCGGTCGACTAGTCGGTCTGACGCGCGGCGGTTTTGTCGACGTGGTTCTTACTTCTTTCTTGTGAGACAAAACGCAGCTTAGACACCCCTCACTCGCCACGCTGATTGAGTCTCTCTATCCTCCACAGTGACATCAGTGTACCACACAGCCACAGGCTGCGCGCCCTACCTAGACGCCGGGGCTCCGCCCCCCCCCCCCCGGCCCCCGCCGACTTCCGCCGCCGAAGACAGCAGGCAACACCGACCCCACATGTTGACCGTACTCCGCCCGTTGAGCACCGCGCCACCGCCAGCTTGCAAGGCGCCACCTAGAGGGGGAATGCGGCGGTTCTGGCGCGCAACGGAGACAGACATGCACAACTAAGGGAGGGGGTGAGGTGTGTGTGTGTGTGTGTGTGTGTGTGTGTGTGTGTGATTGTGTGTGTGTGTGCTGTCCGACCGCAACACGCAATGTTTTGCCTTTGAAGACTGAACCGTTGTTGTCACGCCGCCTTGCGGCGCGACGGCGGCGCCTCCTGCTCCTCGGACCCTACAAGTCACATCCAGTACGTGCTCGGATTGCAAACTTGGGTCGGGTGCGGGACCCGGTGCGAAACGGGGAGATAGGGGGGGATATTCCGCTTCTAGTCGAGCGTGCGAGAGAGAGAGAGAGGAGGAGGAGACGCCGAAGGGTGGGCGACGGCTAGCACCACACTCCACTCCTTAACATCCCTGTGTGGTGGCGGCGTGCCGTCCTCCCATGCCTCCCTATTCGCGCGGTGTATTCTTCTTTTTTCGAGCGCCGCCGCCGTTGCGCACTCGCTGGTGCAGACGAGGCTGTCTATGGGGCCGCGCGCGCGCCGTCGTTGTCGCCGAAGGACGCCTGGAGGTGAGGTCAGGTCAGGTAAGCTTCTCCACACACACAAGGTGGTGGGGCAAGGGCGAGTGCAGCGCTGCCCTCGCGACTCCGCGTCTAGACGACAGGAGCCCCACGGCATTGGAAGTGCAAGGCCCAGTGCGCGTGTGGGTGAGCGGTGTGTGGGAGAGAGAAGAGGAGAGGAGAGGAGAGGAGAGGAGAGGAGAGGAGAGGAGAGGAGAGGAGAGGAGAGGAGAGGAGAGGAGAGGAGAGGAGAGGAGAGGAGAGGAGAGGAGAGGAGAGGAGAGGAGAGGAGAGGAGAGGAGAGGAGAGGAGAGGAGAGGAGAGGAGAGGAGAGGAGAGGAGAGGAGAGGAGAGGAGAGGAGAGGAGAGGAGAGGAGAGGAGAGATGAGAGGAGAGAGAGAGATAGAGATGAGAGAGAGGATAGTCAGTTGTGTGCGAAAACCCTCCTTCCCCCAGGACATTCAGCTCGTATTTGACGCTCCACCTCGCCTGGGGGAAATGGCTCTGGACGTGTCTCTGGATCTTTTCCTCTGACAGGAGCTACAATGCTTTGACGTTTCCTCCTCGCCCGGGAGGGGGAATCATATTCTGGTTCCGGCAGTGTCCCGAGATATTTCGAGAGGGTCGAGCGAAAAACCTGCGTGGCGGGTACGGGGAAAGGTCCTGGGTAAATT
>NW_005199489.1:0-2003 GCF_000372725.1 Emiliania huxleyi CCMP1516 | reverse complement strand
CAGGCCCGGCCGCAAATTTCTTCAAGATTTTCGCAGGCGCTGCCTCCGCGCCTGCAGATTTTGAAATAAATTCGACAAAATTGGTACCTGGCCCAATGCACCAGCCGCGGAGCCGGAGGGGACGATGGCTCCCTCGACGACGTCCCTTCATCGACTGACGCCTTCACCGCCGCCGCCGGCCCTGGGCCATCCATCGCGGCCTCCGGCTGGCTGCCGCAGCTCACACCCTAATCTATCTGATAGCCATCACACCCTAAAGGGAGCGCGCGAAGTGCCCCCACCGGCTAATAGCCCGAACCTGGCTTCGCGCCTCGCGCAGGCTTGCAGTCACCTTGGTGGGGCTAGCCCCATAAGCGACTCGAGGGGTCCCGTCCCATGCGGAATCGACCAGGTGACACGGGCATTGTGACGACGCTGCTGGATTCGAGCTGTTTGGGGGGAAGGGTAGGGGTCCAATGCCGATCGGGGGGCTACCCCCTACCCCCCTACCCCTCGACACGTGTCCAGGCACAGCGGCTACCCCCTACCCCCCTACTCACAGGTCTCCAGATTGCTGTAACGGTAGTTTTGTCGGACAGCGTCACGCCGTCACCTCACGCCCTGCCGCCCCTCCGCGCGCCCGCGCACCCCCTACCCCCAGCTGCCTCCAGAAGCCGTAACGTCACCTCACGCTGCCCCTCCGCGCGCCCGCCGCCCGCGTCTCACGCAGCGGACAGGTCCGCGATGTGCTCGGTTGGGCTCGGCGGCGCGACGGACTTCACAGTCTACGACGGACACCTCTGTCTAGATGCCCCGACCAGCTGACCCATCCTCACCTCGCGGGAGCCAAGACTGCTCGACCGACAGGGGGGTGCCTGCCCAAGACCCAGGTAAAACCCGGTATACCCGAGAAAGTCCAGGTTTACCCGAAAAATACCTGGACGCGCGTCCACATGCCGCAGCACGCCCTACTCCCAGGGCCCCTGTGCCAACTGCGGCGCGCACCGCCTGCTCAAGTACGCGCACCGCACCATGTGTGCTCGCTACAAGTGCCAAAACGCAAAAGGCAGCATCGGCGCCAGGCACGGCTTGCAGGCGGCGGTGCGGACGACGCGGTCGTGCCACATTCTGCTACAAGATCGAGGCGGTGCTCGGCATGCGCTTGTGCGACCCCGATCAACTGATCGGAAAGAAGCGGCGCAACAAGCTGACTGCTGCCGACACACTATTTGCTACCTCACGCGATGTGAGTTTGGAGAGGATGAACACGACTCGGGTTTCACCGACACACGCTGGGTGGCTGGAGCTCGAAGAGCTGTACGAGAACTGCGGAAGTCAAGACTGAACAGCGCTCTCAAGAAGCACCGGAAGACAGAGCATGAGGCTGCGGATAAAGCAATCGTTGAGTTAGAGGAGGGAGATGACGAGGCGTAGTTGGAATAGCAGCGAGTTGGGAATGTAGCACTCCGGAACGGACGAACGTTTGAGTGGTGGTAGGAAACACGTAGTGTCCGTGTGTGTATGAACAATGAGTATGAACATGCAAAGTACTCTATCACGTATCGTTGTCTCTCACTCACGTGTGACACACTGCGAGCCGTCCTAGCTACGCAAAAAACAGCACCCACACCACCAGCGTGTGGTTACTTCGTTCGGCTCCGCCTCCATGGGCGTGGCAGCGCCTCACAGCCGTCAGTGCCCTCGCCCACACCAGCGTGCCTCTCTAGTCCCGCCTGCCACCCAGATACCGAGAGCAGGGCGCACTCTTCGACTTGGGCTATTATCTGCCCTCGGGAGGGCGGCGGCGGCGGAGTAGGGGCGGCAGCGAGCTCCCGGTTGCAAATACTCGCCTTACGGTCCAAGATGGCGGCTCACGCCCCCAACCGTGCACCAGCGTGCCTCTCTAGTCCCGCCTGCCCACCCAGATACCGAGAGCAGGGCGCACTCTTCGACTTGGGCTATTATCTGCCCTCGGGAGGGCGGCGGCGGCGGAGTAGGGGCGGCAGCGAGCTCCCGGTTGCAAA
>NW_005199490.1:0-2003 GCF_000372725.1 Emiliania huxleyi CCMP1516 | reverse complement strand
TCCTTTCGGCCGCACTTCAGACCGCGTTGGGGAACCGCTCGGTCGGCGCATCGGATCACCCGAGGGCGAGGTGCGAGCAGCCCTCGTCGTTGCCCAGGTCTTGGGATTCGCGACTTTGCGCTTCGCGCTCGGATCACCGCCGATCGAGGAAGCCGACGTTGCGGTCACCACCGATCGCCTGGCTCGCCTGATCCAGCTGTGCATCGATGGCTGAACGCTCGGATGCCGTTCACTACCGCCGACAAACAGCCACGCCGATGCGAGTGGACCCGTCCAAGGGCCGCCTACAGCATCGAACTCGTCTCCGTTCCTCAACGACATTGGGGTAAGCCGTGGATCGCCTCAAGGGACTCAAGACATTCACCCGCATGGTTCAGACGGGCAGAGTTCCCCGCCTCGAAGACCATCTCCGCCGCCTTGGTCGATGCGGAACCAGGCGCGCTTCGCGAGCTGGACTGGCACCCGAATGGCGATGAGTGGCAATACTATGTCGAGGGGCAGGGCCGGATGACTGTTTCCGCCAGTGAGTCAAAGGCCCGCACCTTTGACTATCAGGCTGGCGACGTCGGCTATGTGCCCCGCGCTATGGGGCACTTCGTCGAGAACACCGGCAGGACACGGTTGCGCTTTCTGGAAGTGTTCCGCGCACCTGTTTTCCAGGACGTGTCGCTGACCCAGTGGCTGGCGCTTACGCCGCACCGGCTCGTCCAATCACACCTGAATATCAACCATGCGATCATCAATGGCCTGCCGACGGTCAAACATCCTGTGATCGGCTGATCAGTTCCTCAGAAGGAGATACCGGAATGCGCCTTTTCCAAACAGCGTCGACAGCCTTTGCGCTCTTCGTGGCGACAGCGGCGAGTGCCTCGACCATATTGCTGAAGGCAGGTGACTACGGCGACACGAGTTTTGCCTGCAATCAAGAACCGAACGCCGGCATCGCGTCGTTCGACGGACGTAACTTCTCCTACGCCCACGCCAGCCGGTGCACCGACACGGTGAAGGCGAGATCTGCAGGGGTGCTTACCGTTTCCGAGACGTGCCGCGCTCTCGGCGATGGTAGCCCGGCGAAGCCCGACACCATGACGTTCAAGATGCGCCTGAAGGGCCCCGAACGCTTCGACCTCATCAAGGGTAACGTCAGCAGGACGTTCCGCCGCTGCGGCGCGCTCGGCTATTTTGACAAGCATTGATGCCACCGGCGCCATGACCGGCCGGCGCGCGTGGGAGGATAGACGACGGCGCTGCGACGGCGGAGCCGATCGTCTCTACCACGCCCGCGTCGGCACATGCTGACGGCGTGCGTCGTCCCGTATGGATAATGGGCGTGGGGGCCGCGATCGTCGCTACCTTGGCGAGTGAGGGCGCAGGGGTTTTCACGGCGGCGCGGTCACGACCTGATGACCTTGACGACGGCATCGGGTTCATCGCCGCTGACATATCGGGTCCCGAGGGGGTCGTCGCGGTCGCGGAGGCGGCGTGGCTCGGCGCCATCGATGGCATAGTCCGCGTCGTCAGCGTCGCGCCGGGCTTCGTACGGACGGGTGCGGCGGAAGCGTTGATACAACGCATCGCCGGCAGGCTTGGTGGCGATCGGTAAGCCGCCTTGTCCAAGCTGGTGGACTCGCTCGGGAGCCTCCCGCTTGGCCGGCCGGCGGAGCCACAGCAGGTCGCGGACCTCGTGGCATTCCTCCTTTCTGATCGGGCATCGGTGCTGACCGGCCATGAATACGCCATCGGCGGCGGCACGATATCCACCATCTAAGCGCACTCGTCTGCCCAGCGTCATGAGACCCTTAGAAGCAGTTTGCCGACTGTTGCCCGGGATTCCAAATCAGCATGCGCCTGGGCGGCTTCGGAGAGCGGATAGACGTTGCCGATCACGATCTTGAGCGCGCCGCTGCGGATCCACTCGAACAGCTCGCTCGATCGCGCCAGCAGATCCTCGCGTGTCGAAAGTGAGTCCGAGAAGATGGGAAACCCGACCTTCACGCTCTTTT
>NW_005199491.1:0-2004 GCF_000372725.1 Emiliania huxleyi CCMP1516 | reverse complement strand
TCACAGCCGGCGAGGCGATGCAGACCTCTCGCCCGACCTCCGCGTCGGGCAAGGACGACGACGAGGACACCGGCTCCGAGGAGTATTCCGACGACAGGGCGTCCGACTAGCTGGCTTCACCCATATCTTACCCCTTCTGCCCCCCCCTCCTCCGACCCCCCAGGCTAGATGGAGTAGTCAGATGTAGATTCTGCCCCACACAGCCCCTTACCCCTTCACCCTCGCCTCGCTGCTTGGTGTTTCTGAACACGTAGTCGTCCACGCTGTGGGGGTTGTGTGTGGGTCCTGTGTCTGGGAGGGAGGGAGTGAGGCGGTGCAGGTTGCTCACCCACGGCAAAAAAAAAATTGTTCCAGTCTTAGCCAGCAAAAGGGAGCACACACGACTTAGCAAGTCCGCACTAGCGACTGCCACTCGCCTAACCATGCCTTGTCACAAGTGCTCTCTCAATCGCGTACAGGCACACACACTCCGCCTGTTCTCACCCAAACACTCTATCACACCCTTGCCTCCCTGCCAGAGCGAGCTAGATTCTCCCCGCCTCCCTCCCGCCTCTGCCGCGCGCCTTCTATGGACGTCAAGTGCAGCACCTAGGGGGAGAGAGGGGGTTTGCCCTGGTAGGGAGGTGGCGAGGCCGCGCACTGCAAACCCAGTGTGAGGAGTGGGGGAGCTGGGACAGGGCGTGTGCGCCTCTGATCTGTCATGGTCTAGTGGCCGATAGGATCCTCCCTTAGGCAGCGATGGCGGGTCGGGAGAGGCCCGAGTTCTCAGCCCGCCACTTACTGTCAGCCTCTCTGACTGCCCAGGGTCTCACCACGATGCCGCCCGAGTAGAGGGGGTAAGGTGTGTAGAGTGCGGCTGTGTATGGAACCTCTCTCTCCGTGGATCCCACCTGAGCCCACTCGCGGTGCGAAGGCTCCTAATGCGGCAACTGAGCCCGCAAGGGTGGGTCACTAAGGGGGAGGTTACGTTGGTTGATATGTTGTGTTGTGGCGTAAAGCTGTGCAGCGGCGCAGCGAGCCCTGCCGCGGCTCGTCGTCGAGACTGGTCGGTGGGTGGTGCCTGTAACAGCTGAGGCAGGGAGACTGCCTGTGAGTAGCGCAGCCGCGCGGTCGCCCGAGGAGTTGGGATGATAGGTGGAGAGACAGGTGCGACCGAACCTGGGTATGGCGCAGGCTGGTGGCTAGGGTTAGCTGGGCGCGCACGGCGAGTCCAGTCACATTGCCGCCCCGCAACAGCGATGTGAGTGGTCTCTCAGTGCGTGCTCTGCGTCCCTAGAACGTGGCGTGGCGTTGATGCTGAAGCAACAAAATGGTACTATATCAGGCAGTGAAGCATTAGTCGTCAATTTTGCAAGCCGGCTTGCAAAGTCGTTCGGAGCGCCTGATTCGAGCGAGTGGAGGCAGGTTCGAGACCTGGTGGGGGGGTTTGGGGGGGTCGCCCGTCGCCCATCGGACCATCAAGGGATCCATCAAATCCATCGAATCTGTCGACATCTGTCGACAGCTGGCGCGGCTCACGCCGGCCGCTGCGCCAGAATTTTTTTTGTGCTGAGCACAGGGTTGGTTGTGCCGGGCCGCCCCCGCGAGAGAAACTCGTCAGTAAAACTCTCGGGCGGCCCGGCTGTCTGAGGCTGGCACGCAATGGCAAAAGCCCGCGGCTCGTCGCCAAGGAGTTACGAAGTTTTTTCGCTGGCTGCCACACACCCTGTCCCTGAGTTGGCGTACACATAACTCAAGGCCGCGCCCCCCCTGTCGCCCCCCCCAGCACTCCAAGGTGCCAAGAGAACAAACAAGGGCACAACAACACAACAGACGACAGGGGCGAGCGCGTGAGGCTAGAGCAGGCTTGCTCGTCCTCTAGCAATCTCCGCCGACCGCGAGGCCGGACTAGACCGTGTGTGGGGTCATGTGAGGTGTCTCTGGTCACTCTCCTCAGGGGCTAGCCGCCAGCCGCTAGCCCTATCTCGCACTCACTGGCTCCGAGTAGAAAAAGAAAGAAAACAT
>NW_005199492.1:0-2004 GCF_000372725.1 Emiliania huxleyi CCMP1516 | reverse complement strand
CCGCAGAAACATCAGGCTCAATCTCCCCGCACTCTCCCCGCACTCTCCCCGCACTCTCCCCCCGCCCGCAGGAGCTCGCCGCGTACCAGGCCCTCGACAAGCGGCGCAAGGTTGCAGAGTACACGTACTACGACAAGGAGCAGCGCAAGGCGCGCGAGGCGCTGCAGAAGTTGGACGCACAAAGGCAGCGCGACGGCGGCGACAGCAGCGGCAAGGCGCAGCACACACACACACACACACACACACACACACACACACACACACACACACACACACACACACACACACACACACACACACACACACACACACTTTGAATGCCGTGGGGCTCCTGTCGTTAGACGTGGAGACGCGAGGGCTGCCTGGCCCTTGCCCCACCACCTCGTGTGTGTGGAGAAGTTTACCTTACCGTACCGTACCTTACCTTAGGCGCAGCAGGCCCGCGAGGAGGCGGCCAAGGGCGCGGTGCAAACCACGGAGCGCACGCTCGCGGCGGCGGTGTCCGCGCTCAAGGTGCTGCAGGAGAGCGTCAAGTCGCTCACGAAGGCGCACGCGCAGCGGCATCGAGGAGCCAGGCGCCCTCTCCCCGACCGCTCCTCGACCGTTCCTGGAACCTTCCTGCAGGCGCACAAGCAGCAACTCGAGGAGGCGGCGCGGCTGGAGATGGAGGCGCAGCAGCAGGGCGCCGACAGCGCGGCGCGCGCCGAGGCGGAGGCGGAGGCCCTCTCCTAGACCCTTGCTGGAACCTTTCCTGGAGCCGTCCTGCAGGCGCGCGCCGAGGCGGAGGCGGAGGCGCGGCGCGAGCTGGCGCAGGCGACCTCGCCGCTGCTGCCCTCCTCTGCTGCTGCCCTCTCACTGCCGCCTCTCACTCCTCTCATGCCGCCTCTCGCCGCAGCTTCCCCGATCTCGCCCCCCGGCAAGGTGCGACCCGGCCCCCTTCTACATCTTCGACGAGATCGACGCCAACCTCGACGCGGCGCACCGCTCCTCGCTCGCGCAGGCACTCTCCCCTCCCCTACCCCAACGGCACCCGAACCCCTCCCCTACCCCCACGGTACCCGAACCCCGCTCCTCGCTCGCGCAGATGATCGAGCGGCAGGCGTCGCGCGTCAACGAGGAGTCGGGCGACCCCGAGCCGACGCAGCGCGTCACGCTAGAAGCGCACGCACTCGTGTCTCCCGACGAGCGCTCGAGAGGACACGCACTCCGCTGTCTTCGGCCGTCTTCGGCCGTCTCCCCCCCCGTCTTCACGCGGACCTCTGGTGGCCCCGCGCAATGCCGCCTCCCCCGCCGTGAGGTCGGCCGTCTTCACCCCCGCGCAGGTTCATCACCACCACCTTCCGGCCCGAGCTCATCCACACGGGCGACAAGTTCTACGGCGTCACGCACCGCAACAAGGCGTCGACCATCAAGTCGATCTCCAAGGCGGACGCGCTGCGCATCATCTCCGAGGACCAGAACCGGCAGCGGCAGCACGCGTGAGCCCAGGGGGGCGGCGGGGGAGGGGGGGAGGGGCGGGGGGGGGCGGCGACCCGGGGCGGCTCGAGGACTCGTTCTCGGGCGGGTGGGTGGGCATTGGCAACCCTCCCCGCTGCTCCCAGCCCTCCGCTGCTCCTAGGGAGTGCAGCGGAGGGACGCGGTCCTTGGCCAACCTCTGCCGGCTCCTTGGGGGGGGGCGGAGTACTGCATGTCGCTACGTTGCCGCTTGGCGTGGGGAGAGGCTGCCGCGAGTCCGGGGGTCCGAGAGACGACCTGGGGGCGTGACGATCTCGCGGGTCGTACATGGTCCCCTGGAGGCCACTCCCGTGCCACTCGAAGGGTCTTGTGGGGAAATGACTACTACGTACGTATGCCGTGTCACAGCCGAATGTGCGAGTGTGTGACTGTTGGGAGCGCATAGTCAACTGCAAAAGAAATAAGCGTCAGGAAGTGGCCCCTCCGATACGGCTCTATGTAGCGTCTGTCGTCTTTCGGGGCTACATATCGCCTCGGCCGATACCTATC
>NW_005199493.1:0-2004 GCF_000372725.1 Emiliania huxleyi CCMP1516 | reverse complement strand
CGCCTTGGGATGCCCTCGGCCGGCCTCTCGCACCAGCAGCTGCAGCAGCAGCAGCAGCAGCTGCAGCAGCAGCTTCTGTCCGGCATGGGGCACATGGCGCCGCTGCCCCAAGGCCTCCCGACAGGCGCTCTCCTCCTCATCAAGAGTGCTCGCCTCCGTCTTCCCCTCCTCCTCCTCCCTCGTACCCGTCTTCTTGTTTTCAGCCCTCTCCCCCAGCCCTCTCCTCCAGCCCTCTCCTCCAGCCCTCTCCTCCAGCCCTCTCCCCCAGCCCTCTTTTTGACTCACACAGGGCTCGCCATGATGAACATGAACGGCGTACCGCAGCTCGTCTCGGCTCCTCTCGGCTCCTCTCGGCTCCTCTCGGCTCCTCTCGGCTCCTCTCGGCACCTCTCCTCTCCTCTCGGCACCTCTCGGCTCCTCTCGGCACCTCTCGGCTCCTCTCGGCTCCTCTCGGCACCTCTCGGCTCCTCTCGGCACCTCTCGGCTCCTCTCGGCACCTCTCGGCTCCTCTCGGCTCCTCTCGGCTCCTCTCGGCTCCTCTCGGCTCCTCTCGGCTCCTCTCGGCTCCTCGCGGCACCTCGCGGCTCCTCGCGGCACCTCGCGGCTCCTCGCGGCACCTCTCGGCTCCTCGCGGCACCTCTCGGCTCCTCTCGGCTCCTCTCGGCTCCTCTCGGCTCCTCTCGGCTCCTCTCGGCTCCTCTCGGCTCCTCTCGGCTCCTCTCGGCTCCTCTCGGCTCCTCGCGGCTCCTCGCGGCACCTCGCGGCTCCTCGCGGCACCTCGCGGCTCCTCGCGGCACCTCTCGGCTCCTCGCGGCACCTCTCGGCTCCTCGCGGCAGGCGGCCGAGCTGGAGGAGATGGAGCGACTCGGCGCGGTCCTCGAGGAGGAGTGGAGCGAGGTCCCGTGGGAGGACTTTTGAGGCTCGCCGAGGTTGGGCGAGATTGGGCGAGATTCGCCGAGCGAGGACGTTGTGCCGCGCGCACGGGTCCGCCGCCAGTCTCCACTCTCGCCAGATTCAATCTCGCCAGATTCAATCTCGCGCACCTCCGCCTCGCCGGATGTCTTCGGCGACCGAGGGAGTCTCGGGTCGTCGCGCAGCCAGGCCATCATGCTCTCCACAGCTCAATCGCGGCTGTGAAATGGCTCACGGTGGGAGCACCAGTGGCCGCACAGCAGCCGCAGCGGCGTTTTCTCACATTGCATGTTATTTCGGCGTTCATGAGATCTAGGTACCTAACTTAGGCAACTTCTCCACACGCACACAACTGCATTCTGTCCCCCCCCCCTCCCGACTCCGTCGAAAAGAGACCTTGTGTGGAGCCCCTCGCCGTCGCCCCCGTTACGCGTTAGGGGGTCCCCGTGTATCGCGCGCCTTGCGGGGGGGGCGCGGAAAAGAGGAACCTCTTAGCGCCATCGCCTTGGTGCTGCAAGCAGCGCCGGGCGACGACTACCGCCTCCCGGTCCCCCTCGGCACACCTCCGCTGCTTAATGTTTGACGACTCGAACCCGTGAAGCTTCCCCGTGCGCGGGTTACCCCGCACACGGGACCCGGACGCCCGCTGCTCCGTCGGCCCGCCTCATACGAATCACCTGAAAGCTAATAGACAATGAACGTCGGGCGCCGCCAACAAACGTCGTGGATCGCAACCGTTGTAGGACGAATTTGCGATCCCTTCGTCGTCGTCGTAGCGGCCGCTCACACTTAATGCATATGCAGGCTCTCGCGCTGCTCCTCGTCGCTGTATCCACCGTGGAGAGGGCGCATCGAGCCTTGCAAGAGTCGTCCTCGTCCTCGTCCTCTGCCGCATCCGCCACAAACGGGGGCTCCTCCGCCTCCTCGTCTGCCGCCGCCGCATCTTCGTCCAGCGGCGGGGGCTCCTCCTCAGCTGCCGCGTCATCCTCGGCTTCCAGCAGCGGGGGGTCCTCATCTGCCTCCTCCGCCTCCGCCGCCAGCGGGGTTGGACTTCCGCCTCCCACCCCTCCTGGCGGCGGCAATGGCGGTGCA
>NW_005199494.1:0-2005 GCF_000372725.1 Emiliania huxleyi CCMP1516 | reverse complement strand
TGAGCTAGCTTTCCGGCCGGCATTCCCTCTACAATCAGAGAAAAGGCAGAGTTGGCTCCTTCTGACCAAGGAGCAGACTTTTTATGAGACAGAATACGCCGTTAGTCCAACCAGCAGATGTGAAAAATGGTAGCGAGAGTGCACACCCGTGTGAGCGTGCCCCACACCCGTGAGGCGTGAGCGTGACCCATTGCCGCCGTGAAACAAGCACATGGCTAGCAATTGCAGGCGGCCCTCGCGCAGCGCAACGCCCCGCGTGCAGCGGAGGCGGCGACCGACGCCTGTCTGAGCCGTACGCGGGCGAACGCGCCCCGACACGCAGACTGACGCTGACGGCCGCAGCAGCCCTCGCCCCCGCCACGTGGCACCCCTCGCCCCCGCCACACCCGCGCGAGCTCGCCCGCTGTGGCGGCGCGGCGGTCGCGGTAAAAGGCGCGACCGCACTGCCTCTCGGCCGCTCTAGCCGAGCCGAGAGCGCCCTCGCCCTCGCCCTCGCCCTCGTCGCCGCCGCTGCTCCGGGTCGCTGCGGCCGTGGAGAGCGTGTCACGCGGCTCGACGGCCGTCGCGCCCCAAAGGCGCAGTACGGCGCGCGCCGTCGAGCAGTCGCGGCTTCTCAGCTGTGGCCACGCGCGCGCCTGCGCACCGCGGCGCCGCGCCGCGAGCAGCGGGAGCGTCAGGACGGAAGTGCGCCTGGCGATGGAGTATGAACAAGACGAGCGGGAGGGCACCGAGACACATGTTCGCCGCACCGGTGGATGGTCCAATAATGGTCGTCGTGCCTGCGCCTGCGGCTATTGCAGCGGCAGCGGCGATCGCAGCAGCAGGGCAGCTAGCTAGGATCACCGGCGCCTCTCACAGAGGCGCTGCACCCGCCGGTGGAAGCTTTGTGGCCTTGTCCGGCCACGTTGTACGGATTTATGTCGCCGGCGCCGAGGGATGGCAAGCCGCGCCCGCCTGAGCGAGCGGCGTCAGCCAGCCGCGCAGCGCTCGGCGAATCTGAGTGAATGCCGGCGACGCGCTCGCGACAGCGCAGCGCCGCACCGTGTGCCCTGCAGAAGGCGCGCGTCGTCGCCCGGAAGGACGGCATCGCGCGAAGCTGGCTCTGTGGACGCACGATCAGCGCTGTACGCGGCTCTTCCTGCGACAGGAAGCAGCAGGGGCTGTCATGCCGCCGGAGCAGTCTCGGCAGCACGTCGAACGCGCGGCGGCGAGGGAGGTCTGTGGGTCGCCAGGGCGCGTGTGCGGGCCGAGGGTGCGCCGGTGGGCGTGTGGGGTGGGGTGTGTTGCTCAGGGGCGCTCACACGCGCGCACGGCGACGCACGGCGCGATTTGCTTCGCATGCGGTGACCACACGTGGCGAGGGTGCTCGCTCGCAAGCTTGAACACCTCGAAGATCCGCGTGAACACCTCGAAGATCTACCGGCGCCCGCTTGAACACCTCGAAGATCCGCGTCGATCATGGCGCTGGAGCCATCATGGACGCTCGTGGACTCGGCGGGCGTCGTCCACGTGGTCGCGGGCAGGTCCGCGCTGTCGCAGATGTTCGGCAAGAACACCAAACCGACCTACAACAACATGCTCGAGCTGGTCGGCGAGGGTTCGCGAGGCGTCGTTGGCTACCTTTGCAAGGACGGCTGGCGGATGCTGCGCGAGCTACCGTGGCTGCAGCACAAGGAGAGCAAGCGGATCGTGCCCGTCGTCGGCTCGGCCGCCCAGTTCCTTCAACGTGCAGCAGCCGATGCCGACATGGCGGGCTTCATCTTGAACGGCAAGGCTAGCCAACCCTTCACTCGACTGATCGCACGGCCCGGCGCCAGCGGCATGCGATGGACCGGCGCCGGCTGACCGACTGCACTTCGCGCCGCCGGCGGCTCTCCTGCTCGAGCACGGCGCCAACGTCAACTCGGTGCAGCACTCGACTCTGGGCCTCTCGTGCCTCTCGTGCCCTTCCAGGTGCGTCCCCCGCCCCCGCCCGCCCACGTGCGCGCACGCGCGCGCTCGTCCT
>NW_005199495.1:0-2006 GCF_000372725.1 Emiliania huxleyi CCMP1516 | reverse complement strand
CTGGCAGCCGACTGGAGGCCGCCGGCGGTGCTCGACGCTCAGCGGCTGCGGCTCAAGCCCGAGCTGCAGCCGCACCTCCGAGATCGCGGAGCGCGACATCGCGCGCGCCAACTTCATGGCGCCCCCCCTCCCCTCCCCCCCAACACCACCACCCCCTTCCTCGCAGGCGGCGGCCCTGGACGTGACGGTGGCTGAGGAGGGCAAGGTCAAGGAGCTGGTGCAGCTGCAACCGCCGCGCGGGCCATCCACCGCCGTCCCCCCTCCTCCCCAGCGCGGCCTCTCCCGCCCCCAGGTGCAGTCGCATGAGCTGTGGGCCAAGCGAGCGACGGGCGCCTTTGTCAAGCGCGGCTGCGGCGCCAGCCTGCTCGAGGCGCTCACACACCGCGGCGAGCCGCTCGAGACGACGGCAGAGTCGGAGGACGGCGGCGGCGAGCAGAGCGGCACGACGGTGCCGCGGCCCTAGAAGCCGGGAGGCGCAGCCGTTGTAGCTCCAGCCAGCGCCGGAGAGGGCACGTGCTGTCTGCCGCCTGTCTCCCGCCGCAGTCACTTGCATTCGTAGCCCGCGTGCGCACGCGGCGCCCGGAGTGAGCCTCTGCGCGAGAGGCCGCACGCCCGCCCCCTGATGGCTGCTCTGCGAGTGCTGCCCGCCGCAGGCCTGCTGCTTCTGCACCGGCAACGACGCGGCCACCACGTCCAAGTTCATGATCGGCTGCGACGCGTGCGACCGGTGGTACCACGGGCCGTGCGTCGGCGTCGACAAGAAGGCCGCCGACCAGATGACTGAGTACGTCTGCCTCTTCTGCTGCCGCAAGAGCGGCACGCCGTACAAGTACGGCCCCCCCGAGCCGGTGCCGAAGATGACGCGCCGGCCGCGGCTGCGCCAAGTCGCCGCGCTCATCGACGAGGCAAGGGCAGGGCCCCGCGCCGCACGCCCCGAGGAGAGTTGTCAACGAAGATCCGCCGTCTCACTGATGCGCAGGCGGGCACGATCCGAGATAGGGGGAGATACGGGGAGATAGAGGGAGATATGGGGAGATCTTGATGCGCAGGCGGGCACGATCCGAGATAGGGGGAGATACGGGGAGATAGAGGGAGATAGAGGGAGATCTTGATGCGCAGGCGGACAAGATCCCGCTCTCCATCCCCGAGGTCGAGCCGATGCGGCGGCTGATGAGCGAGGCGGCGGCGTGGCAGGCCGAGGCGTCGGGCGTGCTCGAGCAGGCCACATCTCCCCAGATCTCCCCAGATCTCCCCAGATCTCCCAAGATCTCCCCAGATCTCCCGCACGTCTCGGAGCCTCGGATGCGGGTTGCAGACCCCTATCTCCCCCTATCTCCCCCTATCTCCCCCTATCTCCCCCTATCTCCCCCTATCTCGTCGGGCGCGCCCGAGCAGGAGGGCAGCGCCGCACTCCCCGCCTCCAAGCTGCTCTCCGTCATCGCGGCGGGCGAGGCGTGCGAGGTCGAGCCCGAGCTGCAGTACCCGACCGACCCCGGTTCCCAAACCCAATTAAATGACGTAGGCGTGCGAGGTCGAGCCCGAGGCGCTGCCGGCGCTGCGCAAGGTCGCGGCGCAGTTCCTGGCGTGGCAGTCGCGCGCGCGCGCGGTGCTGAGCGGCGAGCGGTCGCCCCTCCACTAGTTCACAGTCTTAACGAACTGTCATTCTTCATGGTTTAGGTGCTGGGCGGCGAGCGGTCGCCGCGTCCTTAGCGACCAGTCTTCACGCACCGTTGTCGCCACATAGGTGCTGAGTGGCGAGCTGTCGCGCGACGAGCCCCTCGCACCGCACGAACTCGAGGCGGAGCGGCGGCTGCTCGCCGAGGAGGCGGAGGAGGGGGGCGGCGGAGGAGGGGGCGGCGGTGGCGGCCAGGGCGGGCGAGGCGGAGGCGGAGGCGGAGGAGGCCGCGGCGGCGCCGAGGCGGACGGGGGCGAGGCGGGCGCGGCGGGCGCAGGCGGCGGCGGCGGCGGCGGCGGCGGCGAGGGCGACAGCTGACGAGGGCGGAAGG
>NW_005199496.1:0-2007 GCF_000372725.1 Emiliania huxleyi CCMP1516 | reverse complement strand
GTCCGTCCGGCTCCGCGCGCTCGCGCTCACACACAAAGACCGAATCTCGGCGAGCATCGAGAGAGAGCAGAGTCAGAGCACAGAGGACTCACATAACTCATTTTTCATGTACAACTACACGACTCTACCCAATTGAACGAACGGAGGCCTGAGAAAAATTCTTTTTTGCACGACACTGAACAGACAAACCCAAATATGCATAAAACGACTAACGAGGGATGGGGCTTGGGGGAGGAGGACAGGGTCCACACCTACGAGCAGGAATTTGGAAAGACATTCAGGGGGATAGACACGTAACCGCTAGCGCGGCATATCCTTTTTTTCTCGGACGCCTCTTCGATCGGCGCCCGATCCACCTTGTGGCATGAAGATCCTATTCTCCGCAGTGTTCAAGCCTGGCACCGAGGCGCCCGGCAAGGACGGCCCTGTCATGCTATCGCAGGCCGCCGAGCTCTCCTCCCTCGGCTTCTTCCAGCGCAGTACCGCGAAGGAAGTCTTTGTCATGTTCTCGCGGCAGTTTGCAAAGGCGTCCACGGAGCCAGGGCAGCGCTCGTCCGTCCGGAAGGACGGGTACATGAGCCACGTGTACCACTCGCCCATGGGCGTCGTCGCCGTCTGCTTCGCTGACGACGAGTGCGCGCCCGCACCGCCGCCGCCGCCCCACCCCACAGCGCCCTCTCACACCTCTCACACAGCTGGAGATGGGGTCGGAGGGCCGCCGCAGCGAGGAGAGGAGGCGCAGCGAGGCGGAGGGTGGGCGACTGGCCCGTGCTGCCGCGGCCGCGGTGCCGCGAAGCGCGCCGCGGTAGCGCGAGTACAGAGCGGCACCGCTAGAGCACAGAGAACGCTCCTTGCACCTCCTCCTCCTCCTCCTCCTCCTCCTCCTACTCCTCCTCCTCCTCCTCCTCCTCCTCCTCCGCGCCACCCCTCGTCCTCCTCACACCACCGCTCCGCCGCCCTCCCCGCAGGTACCCGCAGCGTGTCGCCTTTGGCTACTTGTCAAAGGTGCCAGCTTGGAGAGACGGAGAGAGACAGACTGGAGAGAGAGAGAGAGAGGGAGAGAGAGAGAGAGAGGGAGAGAGAGAGAGAGAGGGAGAGAGAGAGAGAGAGAGAGAGAGAGAGAGAGAGAGAGAGGGAGAGAGAGGGGGGGGAGAGAGAGAGAGAGAGAGAGAGAGAGAGAGAGAGAGAGAGAGAGAGAGAGAGAGAGAGAGAGAGCGAGAGAGAGAGAGAGCGAGAGAGCGAGAGAGCGAGAGCGAGAGAGAGAGAGAGAGAGAGAGAGAGAGAGGGAGCGAGAGAGAGAGAGAGAGAGAGAGAGAGAGAGAGAGAGAGAGAGAGAGAGAGAGAGGGAGGGAGGGAGAGAGAGAGAGAGAGAGAGAGAGAGAGAGAGAGAGAGAGAGAGAGAGGGAGAGGGCAGAGGGCTGCGGGGAGGTGGCTAGCGGGGCTCTGGCAGCGATCCGGCAATCGGGTGTGGCAATCGGGTGTGTGTGTGTGTGTGTGTGTGTGTGTGTGTGTGTGTGTGTGTGTGTGTGTGTGTGTGTGTGTGTGTGTGTGTGTGCGTGTGTGTGTGTGCGAGTCTCCCCCCCGGAGGTGACCTGGCAAATCACGCGCCCTGGCGAGAGGCCGTTGGATGCACACTCGGCCTGGGCGGCGGTGGCGCGCGCGGCGTTGAACTCGTACGTGTGCAGCCGGGCGGTCGGCCCCACCGCGCGGGCGAGCGCGTGCGACAGCGATCCGGAGCCGGTGCCTGCCTCGACGACGACGGCGCCGGGTCCGAGCTCGAGCTGGAGGCAGATCATCGAGATGTCGGCGATGTAGAGGATCTGGGTGCGGTGGGAGAGCGAGGCGGTCCACAGCTCCGGTGTCGGGCGAAGCAGGTACACGTACTTTCTCCCGTCGAGCGAGAGTAGCTGCGCGCCGTACCGCCGGCCCACCATATCATTGTGCCGGAAGGCGCCGAAGCGGTTGTTGAGCGTTTTGCCCGGCTCGACCCGCAGCGCGCTCATGTGC
>NW_005199497.1:146647-154182 GCF_000372725.1 Emiliania huxleyi CCMP1516 | reverse complement strand
GAGACGCCGACACCCCACCCCCCGGCCCCGCCCCGACCACAGGTGCGCGGCGGCACGAAGATGCAGTCGCTCCAGCTCTCGCGCAAGAGGGCCTACGTCTTTGGCCGCTCACGCGAAAGGGTCAGCCTCGCAACTCTTCCCCACCAGATCTTGCACAGCCGACTCGCAAAGCCCCACTGCCCTCCACCGAGAGCTGACTCACCGAGAGCCGACCGGGGCCGCGGGCCGAGCCAGCGTTCGAGACTCCGCCTCGGACACCGCCCGAGGCGACCGCCCGAGAGTCCTCCCAGAGACGCCCCCCCAGCCTCCCCCCCCCCCCCCCGATTGTGCTGTGCTAGTCCACGACACGTCCATGACACGTCCGTAACACGTCCACGACACTTCGCCAGGCGGACTTCGCCGTGCCAGACGAGTCCGTGTCTCGTGCGCACGCGGCGATTGTGCACGGCTCTCCGGCCGATGGCGGCCGCGACGGCGGCGACGGCGACGACAGCGAGGCACCGCTGCACCTCATTGACCTCGGCTCGACCAAGGGCGGCTGCGCCTAGAAGCGGGATGAGTACTCGTGTATTCCAACCCGCGCTCGAGAGGACACGGACTCCGCTGTACTCGACCGTATTCGGCTGTACTCCCTGTGTTCGCACCCCTCGTCTTTCACGCGTGCTCTCTAAAGCACTCCGGCCCCCGAGGGTTGGCGTATTCATCATGCAGGCAGCTTCCTCGACACGGGCGCCGGCTGGGAGCGGCTGTCGCCGCACAAGCCGACGCGCGTGCCGTGCGGCGCAAAGATCAAGCTCGGCGATTGCGACACGGTGCTTGTCCGCCCGTCGCCATCGTCGCCGCCGTCGTCGCTGCCGCCGCCGCCGCCGCCGCCGCCGCCGCTCGCGCCGCCGGAGCCGGAGGGACCTCGCTTTTCAGACATGCTGCAGACGACCATCCTGCCGAGCACGCCCGCCGTCGATGTCGCGGCGGCGCGCAAGGCGAAGGCGGAGGCGTTGCCGTTCCCCGAGGTTGAGGGGGGCGGCGCTGGAGCGGAGGGCGAGGGCGAGGGCGAGGAGGAGGGCGAGGGCGGCGCCGCCGAACCACAGCTCAGCAACAGCGACTTTCGGAACGCGTTGCTGCCCTTCCTTGCCTCGAAGAAGGCGAACGGCGAGGGCGAGGGCGAGGACGGGGGCGACCGCAAGCGCAAGAAGAAGAAGAAGCGGAGGCGCGGCGACGACTCGGACGATTCCGACGCAGAACCCCCGCCCCCCCTGAAGCTCGACAAAGCGGCCGCCGCAGTCGACCCCGGCGGCGGATTTGTGCTGCGCAAGCAGAAGGCGCAGCCTGGCAAGCGCGGGCCCACGAGCAGCAAGAAGGAGCCGAAGATCAAGTTTTGATCAGGACGGGGGCTCGGCCACATCCACATCGCCGCCCCACTCTGATCATTCGGACAAGTTATTGGGACACGCCGCGCGCGCCTGGTTCTGTCCCTGCGCGTTCAGTCTATCCGGCGTGGGTCGACTATGGTCCACGATCAGTCTCTGTCGCGGTGTGTGCTTTTTGAGATGGACCATGACGAGAGTGATACAACAAAAACACAGTAACAATCGCACAGAATTTAAGCCAACGTACACGCTACACCAGGGTTGGGAAGGGCGGCATGCCGGACAGGTTCACCATGAGGAACCCTGGCCGCAAGCCGCCGGGCAAGGCGGTCAAGCGCAAGCCTGACCGCCAGCCCGCACCCAAGGGAGGTGGACCCCCACCCCCCTCTCCTAAGGTGAACAAGAACAGGCTGAGCGCGCTGGGCGCTGGCCCTTCTGGCACCAGCGGGAGCCAGAGCGCGCACCACCGCGCTCCCCCTCCCCCTCCTCGCCGCCTGCCAAATCACCGCGGTCGTCTGTGCCTGCTTCCGAGTATGACTCCGAGTTCGACTTTTCCGACGCTGAGGCGCAGGATAGGACGGCAGGGGTCGTACACGACGCAGTTCAGCAGGCTGTGATGCAATACGGCTATGACGACGAGCTCTTCCAGGCGTGGAGGGACGGCGAGATACGGCGAAAGGACTTGCCGGAGAAGGTGGTGGCTATGGCTTTGGACCTTTGCGAGAGGTGGCGAGCGGAGCAAGCGCGGTGTAGGCGCGTCCACGCGGCGCAGCGGCTCTCCCGCGACCCCGGCCCCTCTCATAGCCGCAGCCGTAGCCGCAGCCCTAACTCTTGCCGCTCTTCCGTGTCGGGTTGTGACGAGGGGTGAGGGGACACGGATTGAAGATCCCTCACACCAAGATCGTGCAGGGCGGGGACACATATCCCTAAATCCCATCTCGTCTCAGAGTTTGCCCGTTTTATTTATTTATTTACACCCCGACGCCCGAGAGCCGAGAGCCCCTCCCTTCAACGCAAACAGAAGAGAGCGCATCCGAGCCCCACGTATACTCTAGGGATAGGGTGTACGTAGCTCTGGGTGGCGCTAGTGCACGCAAGCTCCAGGGCGCGCGCTCGGCAGACCTTGGGCTCAGTCTATTTCCTCGATCTGCTCGTCCTGACGCGACTTGAGCCAAGCCGGCTCCGCCCCCAGCTGCAAAGCACTTGCACGCCGCGCAGCGCTGCCCTCTCCCCAACCCACGAAGACCATCGCCGCCAGCGCGCCCGCAGAGGCGGCCGCCTGGCTGACTGACTCATCCACGCCGAAAACATTTCCCCCCATGTGCCTCTCGCAGCAAATGGTTCCCAGCGCGATGCAGCCGTTCTCTTGGACCCCGGTACGGTCGCGGTGCTCCTGCATGCCAGTCACGACGGCCGCTAGCGCGCCCGCCGCCGCCATCGCTTCCACGATCGCCTGTACCTGTCCTCGGGCGAGAGCAGACAGGGCGTGGCAGCCAGTTTGCTGTACAGCCGCATGGCTCGGATGCGCGCGCATGCCGGCAATGATTAATGGCAGTGCCCCAGCGCCCATAATCGTGTCTCTGCGAAGGCGACCCTCCTCGTCTGGGCCACTTTGGCCGGCGCACAGCCAACCGAGGGCACCATAGCTCGCCGCTTGCACGGGGACGCAGTCGCCATGGTCCCGGATCATGGTGACGACCATTTGCGGCGCGCCCGCATCCGCCAGGAGTTGACTGCGAATGCTGTTCGCCCCCTCGGTGGTCGCGCCCACCCCAAAAAGAGCACGGCAGCATGCATCAGCGATCTCGCGCTGTAGGTAGTAGGCCCTGAGAGCGCTGCAAAGCACTGCCGCGCTCTGCTCCCGCTCGAGCTGACTGGGCAGCACCAGCCGACGGAGTCTGCTCCACGCATGGCATACGAGCGGCTGCGATTTCCTGGCCGGAAGCAGTGCGAGAATTTTTGGCAGCAGGTCATCCGAAAGCATGACGCCTGTCACCCACTCTGGATTGCGGCGAAGGGCTGAGCCCCCCCTCCCTCCCCCGCGCCCATTCCCTGCCCTCTCCCGCCACGCACTCCGTCCGAGCCCTCTCCCCTCTTGCACAACAGGAATTTTGACAATTAATCAGAGAAGGACGCCGGGAGCAAAGCCCATGCCCCCTTGCTGCCTCCTGCAGGTGAGGAAAACACAACTCGAATCGATGCACGATGGGCTTGCCCCATCCCGGAGTGGTTCGATCCCGCACAAATCCGAGACGGTGATGGATGCGTCGCGTGATGGTCTCATGCCCAGTGAGGTAGTGCATCTGGCTACTCTGGATCCTGCTGAACAAGTTCCTCTTGTAGCTCGATCGGTCACACCGCCACCGCCGATGATGGAGAGGGGGGACGACACTGCTTCTGTAGCCTCGGCCAAAGCCGCAAGCGGCTCCAGGGCGAACAGCGCGTCGTGCGCGTGCGGCGCCCACATTTCGCGGGCCAATCTCTTGCCTCGTGGATGGCGGGGCCGTTTCTTTTTTGATGTACGTACTTTTAGCTAGCTTACTGGGAGAAAAGCGAGAGGGGGTTGTGTTCTCTATCTAGGCCCCTAAGGGCCCTACGCGCGGCGTGAGAGCTCGGAAGCGAGCTTTGCACGGCGATCGAGGATGGCACGGTTCACCCCCTTCACCGAAGCGATGCTGAGAGTGTATGTAAATAAATAAATAAACAAAGTGCAGTAGAAAATCCAAAATCCAAATCGCAAACATAGAAACCCAAACACACACAGCCACGTGGCAATAAAAACGTGTGAGATGGGTAAAAAGGAAAGGTCCCCGCCCTTGCGATCTTTGTGGTTTGTGCACTGCAGGGTTCTTTGTGGGTGTGGTCGTATGTAGCTCTTACGTACATTCCCGTATTTTTTCGCAATGCTGATTTTCTTTCTTTCTTCAATAGAGGGGGGTTCCGAGTTTCGTTAATTTTCTCGTCGCCTAATGTAGAGAGACTAGGTAGAGCGGCCCGACCGGCCCTGAGTGCATAGACTTAGTCAGAGCCTGCGGCAGAGAGAGCGCGCAGCGCCGGGCCGCCGCTGGCAAAGCCAAAGAACCTGGGTCCGAACGCAACTCGTCTCAACCGAACCGCGGCCGCCTAAAACTCGGGCGTGTAGAGGAAGCGCAGGATCCACGGCATCGAGAGCTGCGGGCGAGGGAGGAGCGGGGCCGCGTTGAGAGAGAGGCAACGGAGGAGAGGGAGGATGCAGCGGGCGGGTGGGGGCATGCAAGCGGTGCGGTAGGGGCATGGCAGCTGCCGCGGAGGCGTCACGGGCGCAGTGGGTCGAGGGTGCGCGCCTGCGTTGCGGCGAGGAAGAAAGGGCCGAGCAGCGGGATGGTCATCATCAGGTCGAAGTCGACGAGCAGATCGGAGCCGAGCTGCGCGAACCCCTGCACGATCGCCGTGCGCACCACGCGGACGCGCGAATAGCGTGCGAGCGCCGACGGCACCTCGCGAGTGTGGCTCACCTGACGGGGCATGCGAGGGGCGCAGGCGGTCCCCCGCCCAGTCCCCTGCCCCCTCTCGCGCTTGGACTTCCTCTCCCCCTTCATGCCCCCCTCCCCGCGGTATCCCCCCACCCCCCCCCCCCTCATTCAATCCCTCGCCTCGCCCCCCTCCCTCTCCCTCCTCCCAGCAGGGAGCCGTGCCCCTCGACCATGCTCCGAGAGAAAGCCTCGGTGGGGGCCGGCGGGTGCGTGGGCGACCCCTCGGTGGGGGCGACCCGCCAACGCGAAATCGTCTCGGTCGGGCATGGCTAAGCCAGTCCAAAACGGCACAACCTAGCCGGCGGCACTCTCGAGCGGTCTCTGCGGCTCACCGTCGCAAGCTCCGCGCCCAGCCGGTAGCCGTCTTCGGTCGATTGGCAGCCGCCCTGCCCCAAATTTGGCATCATCGGGTGCGCCGCGTCCCCGCAGAGCGCGACGGGCCTGAGGCATAAACACACCACAATCAGGGCGTGAAGCAAGATCCGTGCAGTGCGATCGGAGCCGCGCGAGGACAAGGGCTGCGAGTACATCGAATACAGCAGGAGACATGTACGCTCGATCCGTGCCCTCTCGGGTGCGAGTCCGAGTACCGGCGGCCTGCCGTTCCCAATCTAGGGCGCCCGGCCCCTTTGCCCACGGCGACCACCAGCGACGCGGGTCCCAAGTGGCGAGGAGGGGCGCCCCATCGTAGAGGTCGCGCCTACGGGACATGTCTTGGACATGTCGTGGACGCGTCCTCGACATGTCCGACCCGGCGACCCGCCGCAGAGGGCGCGCCGCTTGATGTCACTCTCGGCGGACGCTTCGATCAGCTCGAGTGCGAACGGGTCCCAGACGTTGCCGTCGGCGTCGCCGCTGCTGCACGAGAACTCCTGGCGCAGCCGCGTCAGCTTTGGCGTTGGGTCCTCGTCCGTGGGCTCCGGATCGACGCCGCCCGCCGGCTCGCGGATGAGCGCAAACCACTGCTGCCGCTCGCCGCCGCCGTCGGTCGACACAAAGTACTTCTTCTCTCCGAGCAGGATTTGATACGAGACGTCCTCGATGTTTGATGCGCGGTGCGGCGCCAGCGCCGCGTAGCAGGTGAAGCCCGAGAAGCGGCGATCCGCCTGCGCCGCGATCCGCACGGTGTCGCGCGCCAGCTTGCGCGCCTCCGCCTCGTCGAGCGCACCTGTTCACAGAAAGAGGTGTGAAGAGACGCTGTTCACAGCTTGCGCGCCTCCGCCTCGTCGAGCGCACCTGTTCACAGAAAGAGGTGTGAAGAGACGCTGTTCACAGCTTGCGCGCCTCCGCCTCGTCGAGCGCACCTGTTCACAGCAAGAGGTGTGAAGAGACGCTGTTCACAGCTTGCGCGCCTCCGCCTCGTCGAGCGCACCTGTTCACAGCAAGAGGTGTGAAGAGACGCTGTTCACAGCTTGCGCGCCTCCGCCTCGTCGAGCGCACCTGTTCACAGAAAGAGGTGTGAAGAGACGCTGTTCACAGCTTGCGCGCCTCCGCCTCGTCGAGCGCACCTCCCGCCGCGCCCGACGCGGCGAAGCCGCCCGCGCCCTCTCCGAGTGAGTGCATCTGCTTGCGGATCTGGGACCAGACGCCGTCCGCGCCGACCAGCACGTCCGCGTGCGCCTTGGTGCCGTCGGAGAGCGTCGCAACCACGCCGCGGCCGTCGCCGCGGTCCTCCCACCCCTCGATGCGCGAGCTGATGCGGACGGTGCCGTCGGGGAAGCCATGCTTGACCAGAATCTGCTGAATCACCGGCCGGTCGACCACGACCGTCGCAGGGAGCCCCGCCTCGAGGGCAGGGCCGATGGTGTCGAACCGCACCAGCCAGTCGCCTCGGTCGTACAGACCCGCCAGCTTGTTGCCCTTGCGGTACCCGATCTTGAGGCCTGAGACGCGGTCGGCGGTGACGGTGCCCGCGGCGACGAGCTCCTCAAAGACGGCTGGGGAGATGCGCTGGATGGCGCGGAGCGCATTGGACTGGATCTGGATGGGGCCGCCGTACGGCGCGTACGAAGACGCCTGCTCGAACAGCGCGACCCGCATGCCCGCCGCGTGGCACGCCGCCGCTGTCACCAGGCCGGCAAGCCCGCCACCCGCCACCAGCACGGTGAGTGGGTCGTCCTTGCTCACCGGCCGGCCACCCGCCGGCACCTCGCGCGGCGTGCGCCACCACGCCTTCTCATCCTCCTCCCCCACCAGCATCCCGCGCAGCGCCTGCGCATCGGCAGCAGCCTGCTCGTAGCGCGTGCGGATGCGGTGCGTCCTCTCATCGTTCTCGGCCTCGCGCTGCGGCGCGTGCGGCTGCGAGAGGATGCGTGCAACGTGGTCCGGCATGTCCACCTTGTTCTCCGCCGAGCCCTCGCCGGCCGCAAGCCACTCGACCTGCGGGAGCTTGCGCTTTGCCGTCCGCAGCGCTGCCGCAGGGCCAAAGGAGAAGGCCTGCTCGCCGCGCATCGCCGGCGCTGGCGCGCGCTGCACGGCGCGAGCCGGTGCCACGCGGTGGGGAGGCGGCCTACCAGCGAACGACGCCGAGGGAGTGATCGCCCCCGCGAGCCACAGCATCATTACGACAGACCCCTTGGTTTTCTTTGTTTTCTTTGCGAGATCGTTTTTGCGTCTTCAGTCTTGGGCTCACCGGTGAATTGTCTTTTTGCCTGTG
>NW_005199497.1:144443-146547 GCF_000372725.1 Emiliania huxleyi CCMP1516 | reverse complement strand
CACGACGTGCATTGCCACGGCTGCGCTGGCGGCACCACGAAGGGGCGGCCGCGCTTCTTGGTCCCACACGTGCAAGCGATGAAGGGTTGGTGGGCAAACAGGCCATTTTGCCCACATTTTGCCCTCTCGCGCGATCTTCTCGCGTCGGCTATCGCGCGGGCCAGGACAGGGCCCCGGGGGGGTTGGGGGGGGGGGGGGGGCGAATGCTGCGAGGGCGACAATCATTACGAAAAATAAGAAGCGAGTCCCGCCGGGTTCCCCAAGCAGGGGGGGCGAGAGTAAACCAAGAAGGGCCAAGATGAGCGGTGCGCGCAGGGGTCGGCGTGGAGGGCGAGGAACGCGCCGCGCGGGGCGCCGCCTCACCTTCATGGGCTCGACGCCTCAAAAGTGGCGCAGAGTGAGGCGGCGCCCCGAGCGAGTACGTGAGCCCCGTGGCTCCAACCGGGCCCTTCCTTTTTTGAGCAGGTGTGCCGCCGCGCGAGCGACGCTCCGAGATCGCCCGAGATAGCGCGGCGCGGCCCCGAGATCGCCCGAGATAGCGCGAGATCGCCCGAGATCGCGCGGCGCTTTCCGAGATCGCTCGAGATCGCGCGGTTTTGCGGCGCCTCGGCATATCTCGGGCTCGGCGCATGGAGTGCGAGGTTCTCGTCTGTCGCCGTCCCAAACTGTCACTCCCCTCTCTCCCCCGGGGTGGGGCGCGCGCGGGGCGGCGGGTGTGCGGGATGTCTGTGGGCCCGAGAGCGATGTGCGTGTGCCTTGCGTTTGTTTCACAACATCGAAGGCTAGCTCAAAAAATTAGATCATTTTATAATTTTTATTTGCGGATGAGGTTAATTCCTTAAAAAGATAAAAGTGAGGCACACCCGTACGTGAGACAAAACTCTCCTAAGATCACTCTCTCGAACATGCACATGGCACCTAGGTGAGCTCTACCACGTCACGTAGACCATTAGTCTAAGTCATGTCAAAGTCCTGCTTTGAGTCCTCGGAGCCCACGTACCATATCTCCCAAAAGGTGTCCGCGTCTTTGCGGGGGCTGGGCGGGATGTCGTCGGTGGTCGGAGCGTGCGTGATCACGGCCAACTTCAGCGGGCAGCTAGGCTGCTGGAAAGCTGGCTCGTATGGGGGGCTCACGACCTCGTACTCGCCGCTGTCGACCCCGACGACTCCCACCGTCTGCTGCGGCGCCCCGGGCAGCAAGTTGGCTGATGGCGAACCCTCTTCGCCAAAGCCGTCCGTTGGCCGGATCAGATACGCGTACATTTGCCCGGCCGCCTGCAGGCCCTGCGTGTAAGTCGACTGCCCGTAGAATGACAGCTGCCCGCGATCGACGTCGTCGCCACACTGCAAGTCTACCGACACCCCAGCCTGTTGCAGCTCCGACGCCGCCCCCGTTCCCAGGGCGATTACGTAGTGCCCTGAGAGTGAGAGAGGCCTGATCTCGCTCACGGTCGTTCCCACCTTGACCAGGTCCATGCCGCCAATCTGTTTCACCGCCTGGTAGATGCCCTCTTTTCGCTGTTCGATGCCTGCGTTGTCCTGCTCGTTTTCGGACCAGTAGACGGCGATCTTCATCGATGAATCAACAGCATCTGCGGTCGGCAGGACGCCCGACATGGCGGAGTCCATGCTCTTTGTGACCGCGAGGATGGCGCAGGTGGTGCCCATGTCATAGTTGGCGCTGCCAATGTACCCGTCAAACGTCGCCGACAGCCGGCTGCCGGAAGAAAAGTACTCGGTCATATCATAGGCGGTGTCGGTGTTGGTGAGGAGGTATGGCTTGTCGGGCTTTTGTTCTAGGCACGAATTGATCCTGTCTGCGATAGATCTTCGACTCGCCTCATCCGCGTATGGGACACTGATGATGACGCCGTCGGCCTCCGAGCACGCTCGGTCGAGGTAATTCGCCGTTGCGGGGATGCTGTAGCCAGTGCGCAGGTAGACGAGCTTGGCGGCCGTGTTCGGCGGCAAGGCATTGTACGCCCCTTCATACCATGTGTTCCAGAACTCGTTGCCGATTGCCCCGTGTATGATGACGAAGATCACTTTCTCGGGCGATCCAGTTGATTCGCACGCCTAGCAGCGTGGCTGGGATGTGAGAGGC
>NW_005199497.1:143325-144343 GCF_000372725.1 Emiliania huxleyi CCMP1516 | reverse complement strand
GAGAGGAAGTCCAAGCGCGAGAGGGGGCAGGGGACTGGGCGGGGGACCGCCTGCGCCCCTCGCATGCCCCGTCAGGTGAGCCACACTCGCGAGGTGCCGTCGGCGCTCGCACGCTATTCGCGCGTCCGCGTGGTGCGCACGGCGATCGTGCAGGGGTTCGCGCAGCTCGGCTCCGATCTACTCGTCGACTTCGACCTGATGATAGACATGACGGGGGCAGGGTCGGCTGATGCATTGAGTGAGGGCGGGGAGGCGCACCAGCTCGCAGGAGCTTGGTGCCCCCGTGCCGCCGAAGACAAAGTTTCTGCCAAACATGCCCGAATCACTCGGCCCGACTTTGTAGGTGACCTCAAAGCCACTCGTCCCGCCGGGGTACTGCGCGCAGAAGAACTTGGGCAGCGTGTAGCGCAACGGGTCCTCTCCGATCACCCCGGACGGGCCCTGGCCATTTGGGTAGACGCCAGCCTGGGGGTGCGTCGTGCCAGGGGTGCACTCGATTATGTCGTCCGCGATGAGTTTGCGTTTGTATCCGGACTGTCCGGATGCGGGGCATTTGTCGTAGTCCGCGCACGTAAGACCGGACGATCCCAGCAGTATCTCCGTGGCAAAGCGGCCATCGCCATCTCCTGAGGAGTCGAGGTTCATTAGAATATCCCTCCACCTTTTGGGGTTTTCCGACCCCTTGCCCTCCTTCAGAGCGACTGCTGTGAGACACCCGTTCGATTCTTCGGTGAAGCGAATGTAATCTCCCGTTGGGATATTCTCGCACAAGTAATCCTTGGTCGTCAAATACGTTGGGACCTTCCCGTCCGAAAAGTAATTTTCGAAACCACAGAGCCTCATTTCCTCGTTGAAATTGTTCGGCTGGGGCCCCGTGTCAAAGTCCATGTAGCAAAACTCGTAGCCTAACCATCCCAGGGGGGGTGGGGGGGGGGAGGCACAGATCAGGCTAGGGACGTCGGGCAACTGGGGCGCTCGCTGGTGCAGTGGGAATCACGTCACCTGCCTCGACTGCGAC
>NW_005199497.1:141396-143065 GCF_000372725.1 Emiliania huxleyi CCMP1516 | reverse complement strand
GCCACGCTGATCTCGCCAAAGGTGCCAACCGCGCGGTTGGCCGCTGAAGTCCACGGCATGTACGTGGTCATGTTTGTGATGACCAGGTCTAGCTCCTGACTCGGGCTCAGCCCACTGCCATCAAAGACGTGTACGACTCGGCCGAGCACCATCTCTTTTGGATCACTGGAGGGGGGGCCGCAATCGGGGCAGCCGCAGCCGCAGCTGCCGCACTCGCCTGGGGTGAACGTCTCGGCGGAGATTGGGGCGCACGCCCCAGCATCAACGCCCTTGTAGCCGCCGAGGTTGTTTACTGTCGCGCCGCCGTCACTCCTCTCCTTGTTCAAGTCGATGAGCAGTCCCTTTGGGTACGACCCTCCCTCGCAGGCGGAGAACAGCCCATGGTCGAACCATGCTGCGTGCCTCACCTGTGCCGGCGCGGCCAACGGCAGCAGCAGGCCGAGCATGGTCCGCCGCTCCGCCTGGCCGTGCGCCCTCTTGACAAACTTGGAGCGCTAGCGCCAACAAACTCGGTTGGATAAAAGGGACCGGCCGTTTCGGCGAGCTACCTTTGATATAGGCGAATGTGCGCTTGCTACTCGGACGTTCTTATGGCGTAGTTGCGCCCATTTGTGAAATGAGCGATGCGAGACTTGACGTACGACAAGAAGAGAATGACCGTGTGCACAGACGACAGAAGTACGTACCGTACGTACACGACAAAGAGGGATATCGCACGCACCCACCCCCACCCGCCCGCGCCAGACGGCCATCCATAGATAGCGAGCGCTCAAGAGCTGTGCGCGCACACCGCAGCACGGGCGGCGTGAGATGCAAAAGTCCTGTCGATTGGCTGTGGACTCGAAAGCGGGGCGGCGCGGGGGGCGACTAGTCGCAAGAGAAATTTATAATTGGTTTACCTTGACTAACCCTTTATATTATACCTTCTCTCTAGTCGCAAAAAAAAGTCGTACTGGGTTCCTCTGGGTACGTACGGCTTTAAGCATTCTAGCATAGCCGTGAACGGAGGGTCGGGCGGAGCGCCGGAGGTGGCGGGTGCGGGTCATGGGGGCCCCCGCAGCGCGCAGCGCTGTGCGTGTGCGGAACTCATTTGAATGTAGCGAGAGAGTAAATGTGTGTATATCGCGTGTGTTCACACAAGTCGTTGCCCAAACGCGCGTCCTGTAGTACGACCCGCACGGGGGACACAAGCGCAAGGGTGAAGTACAAAGCAACACGAGGAGAAAAGTACAGACTCAGAAGGTGCATCGCCCCGGTCTTTCGCGCGTGGCGGATGGTTGGTGCGTTCACGGTGCGAAACTATTCGCATTCGACCTAGGCCGAGTTACGCCGCCTCGAATTACTGCTCGCTGTCGCCCCCGTCCAACAAAGCTGGCGCCTCCTGCGATGGACCGCCGAGCGGTGGTCAAGGGCTCGGGGAGCTGTCTGAGGTGGGGGGGCGGCGGGGGGGGCTCTCCTCCATCGGCGACTCTTCCACCAGCTCGCGATCGTCGTCGTCCTCCGATTCTGAGCTCGACTCATCCGAGCTCCCCTCCTCGCCGGAGCCCTCAGAGCTAGACCCACCCGAGCCCCCCCCGGGCTCGGAGGCGCCGTCGGCGCTCTCGCCGGAGGCTGGCGCCTCTGTGATCTCAGCCCCGCTGGGGCCACTCGCGCTTGTCGGGGGGCCTGC
>NW_005199497.1:139176-140723 GCF_000372725.1 Emiliania huxleyi CCMP1516 | reverse complement strand
TGGCGTCAGAGCGGGGCCGTGGTGGCCAGCCCTAGGCTGCAGCCGCCCCTGGTCGAAGGCGGCGGGCTTGAGCCGCGCCTGCACCGCCTTGACCAAGTCCGACCCGCTCGAGGCGCCCTGCTCGCTGCCCCCCTCGCCTGACGCGGCCGTCTTGAGATGGTAGATCTCGCGGCCACCGCTGGTCGTCCGCGCCACGCGCGCCGCGGGGTCAAAGAGTGCGACCAAGCCGTCGAGCGCGGACTCGCTCGCCGATTCCTCTCGCGTCGGACGGCCGGTGGCGCCGCCGCTGCGGGCGCCGCCGCCCGCGCTCGCCGCCAACCCTTGGCCCTTGGCCTCGCCCCCGCCGCTACCCCTCGCCGCCTCGCCGCCGCCACCGCTCCCTCCACCGCCCCCTCCGACAGCGTCGCTGGGCTCGGCAGGCCGCTTCTCGAGCGGCTGGCCAGGGGGGGGCAGCAACCCGTCCCGGGCCGCCCGCACGCGCACGCGCTGACGCTTGTTTTGGAACCAGACCTGCACCTGCCGCGAGGTGATGCTGAAGTGCGTCGCCAGCTGCTCGCGGGTGGCGCGGCACGGCAGCGGCTCCATCTCGAAGACGCGCTCGAGCAACATCACGTCGCCCGCCGATGGCTGCCACCGGTCCGCCGCGAGCCCACTGTTGCCGCAAGGCGGCGGCGGCGGGTAGTTGGGATAGGCGCAAGTCTCGCCGCCGGCCGCCGCCGGCGAGGCGGCCACGAGCGCAGAGGACGCGCCGGCGCCAGCCAATGCGCGAAGCGCCGCCGCCGCCCCCTCGTCCACACCCTCAGACTCGGCGGACGCCGACGGCGCGAGCGCGGGCGGGGCCGCGCCTTTTGGGGCCGCGCTTTTTGGGGCCGCGCTTTTTGCGGCCGCGATCGCACTCGCGACGGAGGCGGGTGGCTGCTCGGCGGCGGGCGGGCTGGCATCGGCGATGCGGTTCTCGAGGGGTGGGAGTCGCCCCGGCGTGACAGCCGGCGCCGGCACAGTCGGCACGGTCGGCAGGACAGGCGCCGGCATCGGCTGCGGCAGCGGCCGCTGCGGCGAAATCGCCGGCAACGCCGAGCCCGGCGCACTACTGCCCACGGCCGGCGCAGGCGCCATTGTCGGCGGAGCCGCCGGCGGCGGCGGTGCGACCAGCCGCATCGCTGTGGGCGGCATCCCGCCGCTTGTGGGTGGCATCCCACCGCTGCTGGCGGACGGCGGCGCAAAAGCGAATGATCCGAAACCAGCAGGCGGCGGCGGCCACTGCGCCGCCGCGGGGGGGTGGCCCGGGGCGGGGTAGGCGCCCAAGCACGCCCCCGGGTAGCCGGGGGGGTAATGCACCGCTGTGGCCATGGCCGGCAGCGTCGGCATCATGCCGTGGTAGAAGCGCGGGTCGGCGTAGCCCAGCTGCGCCAACTGGCCCGGTTGCGCCTGCAGCCGGAGCGCACACGTGGTGACGCCGAGGAGTAGCCGAGGCACCGCCGAGGGGGGCGTGCTCCGGGCACCATGGCCGGAGGGGCGCACGCCGCCGGGGCGCCGCCTGCGACGCT
>NW_005199497.1:119191-120602 GCF_000372725.1 Emiliania huxleyi CCMP1516 | reverse complement strand
GCGTCATAGGCGCCTGTCCGCACATGTTCTGCAGCGTAGCGGGTCGCGCCGCCCCCACGGCGCGCGGACTGGGAGGACCCTCTCGCGCCCCTCTCCCTTAAGCCGATAGCTCCCTCCCGCCCCGGCCGCGAGCCCGCGGCGTTGTAGCCTACACACAGACACCTCTCCGCGCCGTAAAGGGTGGCGTGCAACGTACTACTAGGATCAGCGGCGAACGAGCTCATCTTTTTTTGCCCGTCCCGGACGAACAGCGGTTACGTTTAATCGACCTCAGTCGCATCCCGCAACTCCCATCGTTTTGGCGCGAACCCACCGTCGCGCCCTTTATCCGCGCCATGGCGGCGGTTTCCTCTTGCACATTCTACATGCTCGACGCCGATTTTGTGCGCTACTTCCACGGCACGTACCTGCCCTTCCTTCAGCAGATCCGGGAGGAGCACCCGCAGGCGCTCGTCAAGACCACAATTGACTATGCCGAGGCAGTCAAGGGCACCCACCTAGAGACAGCCCTCAGTGTCTCGCACCGCTGGATGAAACCCGATGAGCCCGATCCCGACGGCGAGCAGCTCAAGGCGATCAAGGCGTTTCTCAACTCGCCGAATGGCAAGATGATCGAACGCGTCTGGGTTGACAGCGCCTGCATGCCACAGGACCAGCCTAAAGGCTCGCGCAGCGCGGAGGACACGGCCTCCTTCGAGACGATGCTCTCGGAGGTGAACCTGCTCTACCTTGGCACCACCGTCCTGATACTCCTCGACCTGTCCTATGTGTCTCGCTTCTGGACGCAGTTTGAGTCGTGGCTCGCCATGCAGCACATGACTCCGGGCGGCCTCAAGCCGGCGGTGGGCACCATGAACGAACGGCACCACATCATGTGCATTCAGAACGCCGCTGCGCAAGCCGAGCTGTACACCCGGGTGCAAGTTGAAAACTGGGCCACAAAGCCGCCGCACGAGGCACATGCCTTCCTGTCAAGGCCAGACGTGACTGTCACGAATCAGAGCGACAAGGAGGGGCAGCTGCCAAAGATCAAGGCGCTCGACGCGACTGTGCAGAGCACGTTCCTGGCGATCGCGTGGGAGTACGATCGTGAGCTGGAAGCCAGCCGCGAGGTGTTGTCGCGCGCCGAAGCGGCGCTGACAGCGTGGGAGACGGAAAATGATGCTGTCGCCGGAGAGAGGAACTCGAAACGGGTGGCAGTAGCGACGGCTGCGAGCGTTGCTGCCCGTGCGCAGGCGGAAAAGGGAAGGCTTGAAAGAGCGATCGAGCTCGGTATTGTCCCAGTGAGGTTGGACGCGTGCGCACAACTCGAGGTGAGCGTGAGGTGCGGTGACGCCGCTGGCGAGGGACCAACTGCTTCGATCGAGCCTCCTCCGCCGCCGGCGCCGCCGCCGCCGCCGCCGCCGGCGCC
>NW_005199497.1:114535-117412 GCF_000372725.1 Emiliania huxleyi CCMP1516 | reverse complement strand
TGCTGGCAAGTGGCAGCTCTGAACGGCCTTACAGACAGCTGAGCTTTTTTTCGCCGGCTTGCGCCGCCCAGTCGTCGGCAAGGTGCTGCATATGAAATGGCTTGAGGGCGAGCTGCATGGCTTCCACCACGTCGCCGCCCGCCATTGCGGCGACGCGTCGCGGCGGACCTGACAGTTTTGCCGGGCGACGGGCGTGCGCGCGCGCGTGCGCGTTTTCGAAAAAAGAAAAGGCTGGGCCACCTTGATGACTTCAGTCGATCGATTTCGACGAGCGAGCGATCCGAGGATCGAGCGGGGGATCGATAGGCTAGGGAGATCGATCAACGTCAGCCGAGACGCCCGAGTGAAGTGGCTCACTATATACGGCTTTTAGATTTAGTGTGGCGGTAGTACAAGATTGTTATGACCCCCCCCAATGAGCACACCAGCGAGGGAGGGCGAGACAATCGAGGGGTCCAGTTCAGTGTGGGATACTCTCAGCGGATCGCGATTCATGTGGGCCGGCTCCTCGGCCGAAAGCGAAACTATCCTCACGCCACCTTCTCCAGCGTGTACGTGAAACTCTGCGGCGCAGTCAGCGTCACGGTGCGGGTGTGTGCGCGACCGTCGACGAGCATCGTGCCTGCCGTCGGTTTGCCATGCATGAATCCGGTGACTTGGTACGAAGCGGTCTTGGCGCCGATGTCGAAGCTAGTCAGCGTGAACTGGTGTGCATCTCCGTTGCTGTATTGCCGTGTCATCGAGCTGAAGTCCGGTGAGATTTGCAGTGTGTCGAAAATTGTGCCGTCCACAAGGGCGCACCCGCATAACATCGGCTTGGTCGTTCCGCTTTCCATCAGCGAACCTCTCGCATGCGTTTGTTGAATGTGGAAGGAAACCGGGAAACAAGGTATCTTGATACTGCCCTGCCACACACCTGGTTCGTCGATGATCGCCATGAGATCGGGATTGTCGTCGCACGGCACGGCTGCAGCGGTGGGCACGGGCGTGGCCAGCACGACTGGAGGCAGCTCCTTGACCTCCATGGATGACGAAGTCGTTGTCGAGCAGACGATTTTTTTGGGGAGGGTACCCATTCGCTGTTGGTGGCGAACCGACGCTGCTTGACCTGCAGCGTCGGTTCGCTCTCGTCACGGTCGGGCGTGCGAGGCTCCTGTGCCTCCGGTGAAGCCGATGCTCAGCCCTCTCCCACCGTCGCGGTTCGCCCGTCACCTCGCCTCTCCGCAGGGTTCATCTCTCGCGCCGGCTGCATCTCTCTGCCGGTCGCCAGCACCCGCGCCACCGACTAGCTGCACCGCCACTCGCGACGCGCCACCCACCCTCGCTCACAGCCTGCATACGCTACTCCCGCCGTGCCTTTGCTACCACATGGATCGCATGTCACTGCAAACGCGCCCGCAGCCGCGCCGTAAAGGTCTGCCGTGCTGGCTGACGATCTCACTCTCCCGCTCCTATTGCATCTGCCTCCCGCCTCCCAGCTCACATTTCACACCGCAGTAGGTGCTCCGGTCGACGCTGCCGCCGTTGCCACCGCTACTGTCACCGCTCGTTTGATCATCGATGCCACGCTTAGCGGCAGCGAGATCCGCATTTTGAGCCGAGGTTCATTCAACTTGCCTGGTGCGCTCTTGCGCGTGCCTTCAAGATCCACAAGTCAATTTGTACCAGAAATCCAAAGGTGGTGCAAAATGGATATCTCAAGATTGGCCTTTAGTTCGCGCACATGCTCTCCGCCGCCGCCGCTTACCTGCTGGCACGCCACCGCCCCGCGTCGCTAACTCAAGCCTCCCTGCTGCATCTTCGCACCCCTGCCACATGACTCGATCGCCGTCGCTGCTACCGCCCTCTCCGCCGCCCTCGAAGGCGCCACCAGCATTACGGCCGCCTTCATATCTCATTGATGCTGCCACCAACGCCACCTCCTCGATTCTGTGCCGCTGCCGCGGCGAGGCGCCGTCGCCACGATCGCCGCCAGCGCTGCTGACAGCCTCGGAGCGTCGCCGTGGCCGCGTTCTGGTCTGCCCACGCTTCCCCTAAAACGTCTAGGACGAGCTCAGAGGCTAAGGGCGCGTCCTGTGGGACCATCTAGCTCTACTGGGTCCGCGACGGCGGTCGGCGCACCCCCGTCTCGAACGTGTGTGCTCTCTGTCTGTCTGTCAGCTGTTTCGGGTAAGTCGTTTTGTACCGGATTTCAATGTTAGTGGCAAAACCGCGGAACCAAAA
This sequence comes from Emiliania huxleyi CCMP1516, assembly GCF_000372725.1. Classification (NCBI taxonomy): domain Eukaryota; phylum Haptophyta; order Isochrysidales; family Noelaerhabdaceae; genus Emiliania; species Emiliania huxleyi. The sequence continues at coordinate 115,189 of NW_005199497.1, read as the reverse complement.
ATGGCGTTTAATTTCGGGCCCCTGCTGTCCGCCGCCTGCGGCGACGCTCCGCGCCGCTTGGGGCGCCTGCGGCGCCCCTGGGCGCGCTGCGCGCGCCTGTTTTGGGGGGACTACCAGCACCGAAAAGTGCCATTTTTTTGAGCTACATGTACAAGTGAAGGACAAGAAGCGAGCAACCTCGAGTAATATGCCACGCGGAATCGACCCTATCCAGTGCTCAAGTGCTCAAGTACAAGATAGACTCACATGGTCACAAGTCTTTAGTAAAACGCCAGCACTCGAGTCTCGAGACACGACGAAGGTGTAATATTGGGCTCGAAGGCGCGGTGAACACAACCGCCTCGAGCGTACCGCTCAAATACGAGCCGAGGGGGGAGGGGGGGGCGGCGGCGAAGAGGCGGGAGCGCTGGGTCCAGTGCGCTCTGCTGCTGGGGGGGTCGGGACCCCCCCCCCAAGCAGCAGCGCTCTGCTGCTGGGGGGGTCGGGAACCCCCCCGCAGCGGCGCGCGCAGGGACCGGCGGAGGCGCCCCAGCGCAGCAGCCCCAACCACCACCACGGCACGGAGCAGAGCGGAACGACCGGGGCGGACGAGGCCCCCGCGCCAAAGAGGCCAACCGAACACCCCGGCCCCACGCAGAGCCCCGCCCGCCGGGG
>NW_005199497.1:111950-114435 GCF_000372725.1 Emiliania huxleyi CCMP1516 | reverse complement strand
TCGATCATCTTCCCATTGGGTGAGTGGAGAAACGCCCTCCTCCCCCTAAGGTGCTCGCAGACGGGATCGGGTTCATCGGGTTTCACCCCACCGGCCGGAGAACATGACGGGCTTTCTCTAGATGGGTCTCCTTGACCGCCCCGGCATAGTCAATTGTGGTCTTGAAGAGCCCGTGTGGGTGCTCCTCCCGGATCTGGCGAAAGAAGGGCAGGGTAACCCCCCCCGAAAGAAGGGAACAATATGGTGGTGGGGGGATGGGGAACCCCCCCCCCCCCCCAGCAGCAGCGCTCTGCTGCTGGGGGGGGTCAGACACCCCCCACCCCACCCCCCACCCAGCAGCAGGGATGACTTTAGATGTGCAGGGGGGGTACCGAGCAGTGTGCGGCCGCTCCAAACAAACCGCCCTACTACCTACCTACCCCAGGCCGCGCAGCGAAGTGAACGAAAAAGATGAAAATAGGCGGTACCTACCTATTGCAGGGCCCTTTTGGGCCAAACCAGACCAACCTACCTACCTATCTGGCAGGGGCCAGCCAGTGGGGACAGACCCCCTATCCGGGTGGAGCCGGAACCCTGGTCCGCTCCAGGCGCATTTTGTATACCGCGCAGGCAGGGGCTGGCTGGCTGCGTGGGCCCCCACCACCGGACTCCGTCAGGCTCGCGTCTCCCTGCCCGCGCGGGAGCTAGGGGAGCGCAGTGTGTGTCTATGTCTGTGTCTGCGTCTGCGTCTGCGTCTGTGTCTCTATGTCTCTGTTGTGTCGTGTGTGTCGTGTGTGACTCTCACGGCAAAGCGCCTCCGCCTCCGCGCCCAATCGAGACACTGTGACAGAATTCGTCCTGCACGTTTGCTTAAAAAACACACACACACAGGTCATCACACACTGCCAGTCAGCGCCATCGAGAAGAAGACTTTGGCGAGCCAACGCAGCCCAAATCTCCGCAAGAGCCTAGCGGTAGCGCAGGCCCGCACAGGCACAACCACAACGCGCGAACTCACCACGCCGTTTTCTGAGCCTTAGCGCAGCGCGAACTCGCCGTCTGAACCTAGCGCAGCGCGAACGCCCTTGCTCCTGTCGCTGCGCAACCCTAGGCGAGCTCCATTTTTTTCCGGGGTTGGTATGATACCATTTCGCATTTAGAATCCCCAGCACTTTGGTCATCTTTCTTGCAGAGGCTCCATTCTGGCAACTCTCGAGTTTCCCTGAGTCTGAGAGCTGGTAGTCTGGGGCAAACGATCTGTACTGAGCACTGAGGTACCTCGATTTGCCGCTTTGGCTGATTTTGGTCCCAAACCAACTGATTTCCACGAGTTTCCTCGGGAAACTAGAGAGGAAACGAGAGGGTGGTGAGAGAGAGAGAGATTTTTAGCAATACCATGGTGTGGGAGTTGTTTGGTGTGTGTGGACTGTGGAGAAACACGGAAAGGAAACGAGACGGGGTGCGCGAGGAAACATGGATATAGCCTTTAAGGTCACGGCCCAGAGGGGTATGTATGTATGTAGAAAGATGAACAACGCAGTCAGGCTCGGACTGGACACCAACGCGGTATGGGTGGACGCGGGACGGATGATGACGACACGCACGAACGACACACAGACACAAACAAGCTCACAAGACACACAGCCAGCTGGCTGCCACACACCCTGAGTTGGCGTACACATAACTCAGGGCCACATTCTTCCTGTCGCCCCCCCCAGCACTCCAAGGTGCCAAGAGAAACAAACAAGGGCACAACAAACAACAGACGACAGGAAGTAACGTGCGAGGCTAGAGCAGGCTTGCTCGTCCTCTAGCAATCTCCGCCGACCGCGAGGCCGGGGGGGGGTATGGTCCTGACCGCCGCAGCCATTCCATACCCCCAAGCAGTCCGAACCCCGGCGCGAGAGAGTTAAATCGCCTGGCGCAGAGCGCGTGGCGCGCAACCGGCAGTTCGCCTTGCTCGCTTGGGGCTCGCCGGCGAGAATCTGACCAATCGCCAGTCGATGCGTTGCCAAGTCTCGCCCGACGAGACGGCGCTGCAGCAGCTGCACGACCAGACGGGCTGGACTCCAGGTGCCGAGCACATCCGGCCCGACGCGGCGTCGCGGGCGCAAAAGGAGTTGCTCTTCTCCAACCTCGACACGATGTGGGCCTCGCCAGGAGACTGGGTGAGGACGGCCGCGCGCGCAACGCCAAAGCCCCGCCCTCGCCCTCGTCTGACGCGCCGCCGCCCCCGCCGCCCAGGTGATGCACCAGGTGTTCTCGTCTCCCACGCAGAGGCGCGCCGACGGCAGGCGGTGCGTCGTCGAAGCGCCGCCGCCCGGACGCTTTGCGCTGAGGCCGCAGCCCTTCCCGTACCTCCTCCCGGTGGGCACGCAGCACCTTGTGCTCTGGTCGTCCTCCCCGCGCGCTGCGACCTCCGCGGATGCCATCACGGCGGCGATCGCCGACGCGCTCGACGCGGAGCATGGCGGCGGCAGGAGCGGCGGCGGCGGTGACTTTGTGT
>NW_005199497.1:107064-111850 GCF_000372725.1 Emiliania huxleyi CCMP1516 | reverse complement strand
GGTGAGTTGACAGGGGTTGTGCGCCAAGCCCTTTTGCTCGGCTCCAGCCGGTAGACAAGTCTTGTCATCAACAGAGTAGAAGGATCTGACCTCGGGGCCGATGTGACCAAGCGCTGGTAGCGTAGTTTTACCTCACACCCATGATCTCACAGTGTGCCGGCAGTCGCCGAGCAGTGTCGCTCACACAAGCCGCAGCACAAGTGACTGAGGGCCAGTGAGGGCGAGCCCATCGCTGTCACAGCTGTGGCAGCCGCACAGTAGGCTGTGTCAGCTGTGCAGAGTGTGTGAGCAGCAGAGGAGCTGCTCTCCAGGCTTCTGTCGCAAAGAGCTGCATGCCACCGAAAGCGCTGTCGAGGTTCGCCGAGCGCGGCGCAGGTTGAGGGAAGCCGCCACCGACGAGCGCGTTGGAGTATTCACTCCGGACAAAGACGGCCGCACGCACACGAGCTGCGGTCGTGCGGCCGTCATAGCGGCGAGGCGCGGGACCGTCTGTGGCGAAGTGGCGAAGTGGGTCGCGTCCCTCGTTTTGTTCAACCCAGCATCCACACCCTTTATTTAACTTTGGAGTTTGGGCCTAGGAGTACGGCGTCTTTGGTGCAAGCAGGGAAAGATCCTTCCCCGCTGCTGCTCCGCTGCAGCCTCCAGTCGCCGTGCGGCCTCCGCACCCTCGGCGTTCGCCTCTCGCCCTGCTGCAGCATCCGTGCCCATCTCGGGCAGCTGATCGCCGAGCGCCTCCTCAAAACATGCGAGAATCTCGTTCAGACGGCCAGTCTCGAGCACGTCGTCGGCAGCGCGGATGCTCGCCCGGCCGGTCGGCCCTCGAGACCTCACAGTGGCGGCCGCCTCTGACAGCGGCGGCAGCCTCCCAACCCAGCTGCACGCATCATGCTGCGCTTCGCGAGCAATCGCGTAACGGGAGGCTCGCTGGCTTTTTGTGGCTTTTTCCGCGGCTTACGCCGGCTTTTCCCGCCCTTCCACCCCTCTCTTGGCTTTTTTCTCGTTTTTTTTTCGATAAACGAAGAAGAAAACAGACAACCCACCCAAGAGGGATGGGAGGACGCGGCCCACGCCGCCACCACACAGAGGGATTTTAAGGAGGGGGGTGTGATGCGCTAGCCGTCGCCCACCCTTGGGCGTCCGCCTCTTCCTATCTCTCTTCGCAGTCTCTCGCCGATTCTCACTGCAACCTTCATGCCACCTCGCGGTCGTCCCACTCTCGTCGTTCACGTTCTCTCCCTTGTCGCTTCTTCCTCTGTCGCGTCGCTCTCCTCTGCCTCGTTCTGCGACGCCGCCGCCGCCTGCCGCTCCCTTGCTCTCGCGGCTTCTCTCGCCTTTCGTCGCAGCTCTGCCCTCCTCGCGGCATACATACCCTCGTCCCTCGAGTCTATCGAGCTCTCCTCGCGCAAGGACGACTCTTCTGACGCCCACTCCGATCATTTGCCGCCAAGTCATATCGTTGCTCAGGTCCACTCTCTCCTCGAACACTTGTGCCTCCACGGATGATGCTGGCGCTCTGTGTTTACGATGAATAGTTAGAGGCTGCGCAGGCCTCCCCCGGTATTTTATTGGTCGATACGAGTAGAGCCGCATTATATGAAAACCCCAGAACGGGTCGGACACCGTCCCACCGTCGCCTCGCTACAGACGTCACGCCCCCGCGCGCGGGGTGGCGCGAGAGCGGAGAGGAGGCAGGAGCTGCTGCCGGGGCGCGTCCCGCGCGTGTGTCTGGGCGGCGAGGGGACCAGGGGTGCCCCCCCCCCCCCCCCCCCGCCTGAGCCCTGGCTGTCAGGCTGTCAGGTGCTGTCAGGTGATCTGTCGGTCTGTCGGGCAGCTGTCAGGCACTGTCAGGTGCCTCTGTCAGACCAGCTGTCAGGTGCTGTCAGTGCTGTCAGGTGCTGTCGGGTGCGTGTCTGACAGGCGAGGGGATCTGTAGCTGTCGGGTGCTGTCGGAGCTGTCGGGTGTTGCTGTCAGACGCTGTCGGAGCTGTCAGAGCTGTCAGGCTGCTGCTGCTGTCAGACGTTGGGCTGTTGCTGTCAGGTGCTGTCAGGTGGTGCTGTCGGGGTGCTGTCAGGCTCTGACACACATCAGCCACACTTATGACACTATCAAGAGGGCGCGGACTATCAAGGGGGCGCTGACGCCGATGACGCCGGCGGCTACGCAGCTGCCTCCGCCTCCTACGGCGTGATCACGCCGGCGGCGGCGGCCGCCTGGGGAGCGCAGATGGCGGCGCAGGCGCAGGCGGCGGCGGCGGCACAGACGGCGGCGGCCACCCCCACCCAGACGCCGTAGGCATATGACTGTAGGGCCCCAGAAGGCTAGCTGGTAGCTTCATTTGTAGTAGCACAGCCGCCGGTGCTAGAGAGAGGTCCGCAGAGGTGGGGCGGGAGGGTTGAGAGAGAGACCCATGACCATCCCATGACCGCATGGACCACACTCACACTCACATGCACATGTACATGTGCATGTGCATGTCTTTGCATGTAATTTTGTTATACCCTCATGGGGCACAAGAAAGAGGCTCTACGGGGTATGTGTACGGTCTGTGCTGCTGTCGGGCTGTCAGCGCTGCTGTCAGGCCACTGTGTGCTGTCGGGCTGTCAGGCAGCTGTCAGGCTGTCACGTTAGGGCCTGACAGCGACGGGTCGCCTCGCCTGTCAGGCTCTGCTGTCAGGCTGTCAGATACGTGCTGTCAGACTGTCAGAGAAAGTGCTGTCAGCGCTGTCAGGCTGTCGGGCACTGTCAGGCGCTGTCCGGGGTTTGCTGTCAGGCTGTCAGACCAGGGCTCAGCCCCCCGCGCGCGCTAAGCGCTGTCAGCGGTGGGCCACCTCTCGGCTCACGCCGCTGACCCAAGCACCCAACTGCATGCGTGGCGGCGCCGGCGGCGCAGTCAGAGTACAGAGAAGGCGAGAGTGTGCACAGGCTGTGCGCGGTACCGCGGGCATGTTGTGCGAGTATATGGGACAAAAGCGTCGAAAATGTCCCAAAAAGCGTGTCTCGAGTTTGTGGCAGCCCCACAGCCGGCGCGCGCTGCCAGGAAGCACCGCTCGCGTGTCGGCCGCACTCCCTGGCACCCGGTGAGTGCGGCCGACCGACCAGACCGATTAGGCTCGACGCCGTACTCGAGATGGAGCTGCCACAAACTCGCCGCCGAGCGTGCCACCGACGGCGTCCTGGCGGAGGTGATGGAGTGTGAGACCTGAGGCTGCGGAGGTGACGCCTGAGGTACCGGCCCGTGCACAGCGACTCAGCCGGCGACCGCCACGGGCTCAGACGAGACCTGTCGACGCGTTCCGGCTCAGCTTCACCGTGGTCATCGGGCGTCTGTCGACGTCAGGACCACCCATACAGCTCGCGGGTGTGAGGTCGCAAGAGCCAAGATGGTGGCGTTTGGACATCCCAACCATCACACAAGACAGCCTGTAGGTGATGGCGGGACGGCGCAGTGTTTGTGGCACTCGGCAGTAGGCACCCGCGGCACGGCCCCGCTGTTGGCTCTCGCGGGCTGCCAACGATTGTCACCGTCAGCGGGTCCTGAGTTTTTGCTGGGCGGAGGTTCGCTGATGAGGAAAGTCATTTCCACCGCCGCTTGAACACCTCGAAGATCCGCGTGAACACCTCGAAGATCTACGGGCGCCCGCTTGAACACCTCGAAGATCCGCGTCGATCATGGCGCTGGAGCCATCATGGACGCTCGTGGACTCGGCGGGCGTCGTCCACGTGGTCGCGGGCAGGTCCGCGCTGTCGCAGATGTTCGGCAAGAACACCAAACCGACCTACAACAACATGCTCGAGCTGGTCGGCGAGGGTTCGCGAGGCGTCGTTGGCTACCTTTGCAAGGACGGCTGGCGGATGCTGCGCGAGCTACCGTGGCTGCAGCACAAGGAGAGCAAGCGGATCGTGCCCGTCGTCGGCTCGGCCGCCCAGTTCCTTCAACGTGCAGCAGCCGATGCCGACATGGCGGGCTTCATCTTGAACGGCAAGGCTAGCCAACCCTTCACTCGACTGATCGCACGGCCCGGCGCCAGCGGCATGCGATGGACCGGCGCCGGCTGACCGACTGCACTTCGCGCCGCCGGCGGCTCTCCTGCTCGAGCACGGCGCCAACGTCAACTCGGTGCAGCACTCGACTCTGGGGCCTCTCGTGCCTCTCGTGCCCTTCCAGGTGCGTGCCCGCCGCCCGCCGCCCGCCCACGTGCGCGCACGCGCGCGCTCGTCCTGTGTCGCCTCGCCCCTCCTCGCTCCCCTCTGCCCCACGCCACGCTCCCCCCCCCTACTGTCCGGCAGGTGCCGCAGCCGGCGGGCGTTGCCGGCGTGCTCGGCGGCGCGCCCGCGCCCTTTGCCCCGCCGCCCCAGGTATCCCCCTCCCCGCCGCACCGCCCCCTTCCTCTCCTCGCGCGCACGCGCGCACGCACGACACAAGCCGCGCGCCTAGCCCGCGTGCTCGTCCGACCCACCTCCCCTCCCACCGCAGGTCGGGCAGGGCCCCGTGCTCGGCGCGGGCGTCGGCGGCCCCGCCGCGCCGCCCGCCGCGCCGCAGGTGCTCGCGCCGGCCGCCGCCCACGTGCCCCGCGTGCTCGCGCCCGCGCCGCCGCACGCGCACGTCCACGCCGCACGCCGTTGGTCATGTGACCGCTGCTGGTCACGTGACCCAACGGCTCCCCCACGCCCAACTATTACGCGGACTCAAAAATTCTCTGCGCGACCGATAACACGGACATCGCCCCCCCACCCTTGTGCTTCATCACAAAAGATGACGCCAACTAAAAAGCCTACAACTACCTC
>NW_005199497.1:95994-106964 GCF_000372725.1 Emiliania huxleyi CCMP1516 | reverse complement strand
TTCCCCCCCCCCCCCCTTTACCACCAGGCCCCCCCCCCCCCCCCCAAACCACCCCACCCCACCCATCCCCCACCCCCACCCAGGTTGATCCCCTCCTCGATGCCGCCGTCGATTGCGTCGATGTGCTCGAGCTCGCATCCTTTGTGCAGGCCCCCCCCAGGCGCCCCTACGGCGGCGCGCAGCGCCGCTGCACCCCAAACAAAAACGCGCGCGCAGCGCGCGCCAGCGGCGCGCAGCGCCGCCGCAGGCGGCGGACAGCAGGTGCGCAAATTTAAACGCCATTTTCGGTTTCGCACTTTTGCCAAAATCTTCAAAATCCGGTACAAATCGACTTAGGAGATTTTCCGTGCGCAGCCGGCGGGGCCCATGGCGGGGGCTGGCCCCCCGCTGCCAGGCGGCCAGCCAAAAATGTTATAAACACCAAAATTGGGTTTACATAGTAAACTGCTTGCCAGAGGCCTCAGCAACTTTGTACATCATTTTGGTCCTTTCTGTGTGGGCATGAGAATCGTTGCGTTGGACTGCCGCCTTCTCCACCGGCTTTCGTGATCACGTGGGCCACAGCGGACACTGGGGTGGGACAAAACAGCTGCTCTTCCCTAAACGGTGCCCTCAACAATGTGGAGTATCTCGCTGCCGGCTACGCCCCCGTACTTCATCGACTCCTCGGTATCGTACCATATCTACTTGGAGCACAACTGCTTCGACGACGGACGTGCCTGGTGGTTCGTGAAACCTGGTGCATGGGGCGGGCATGATCATAGCTGTGCTGGCATTGCTTTTGTCACCGGCGACTCCTGTCCTCCTCGCCACCGCTCGGCACAGCGACCTGGGGCTTGTTCTGCAATGACACCTGGACAACCAAAAATCTCACGCTGGTCTCAATGCTGGCACTCCACCATCCCCGCCGCTGCCGCCACAACCGCCAGCGTTCGTGTTGGTTGTCGAGTCGGCGTCTACGCTGCCACCGGTCGAGCTGCTCCCTGTGGCGGTGTTCCAGGGCTTGCTAGAGGTGGCGGCTTTCGACCGCCGATTCCGTGAAGCACTCGAGGAGGGGGAGGGGGTGGCAACCGCCGAGCAGATGGCGAGGCGCAGATGGTTGCTTTTGGCCTTGTGGACAACCAACTCGTGGCACAGATGGGACCAGAGTTGTTTCGTGGAATATTGTTGGTGTCGGGACCGAGGAGAATATGCTACCACTCAAGACGGCATGGAGCCAGATTGGGATAGAGACGCAGGCCATGACTCCCGAGGACGCAGAACATCACTTTTATTTGCCGTTGCCACCACCTGCGTCACCGCGGCCGCCACCGCCGCCGCCGCCGCCGTCTCTGTCGCCACCGCCACCGCCGCCACCGCCGCCACCGCCACCGCCACCGTCACCACCGCCGCCACCGCCATCGCCACCACCGCTTGGCGGTGGCGGTCGGATTCCGCTTGGCGCGATCATCGGGGGCGTAGTCGGAGGGGTTGCCGCTGTCTTCGCGTTCATTGTCGCCCTCGTCTACGTCCTCAAGATGAATACGCGTATCACCGTGAAGCGCGCCGCTTCGATTCCTCAGGCAGACCCCGTTCCTGCTGTCCAAGTGCAGACGGCGGACGGCGAGAAGGGACCTGAAGCCGTTGATCGCGCATAAAACTGCGAGAAGATGATGCGGAACGCGGCGCAGCTCACGCTCCCAGCACACAGCGGGGTCACCTAAGGGTGTGGAACGGTTGAGTCGCGCACCAGCTGCCGTCTACTCTGTGTCTAGACGCAAGACGCGGCGGGGCCGGCCCGCGGGGGCCGGGGAAGGGGGGGGGGGGGGAGCCCAGGCTGGGGTACGGCTTTAGCTAGGGGGCCCACAGCGCCCCAAAATCCACCAGTGTGGGATTTCGCGCAATCGCTTGACTCTGAAAAGCTCGCATATCCCTGCGGTGAGCGCTGTGGTCGCCGCAGACTGGCTCCGACTTGACGGCGGCATGGAGACGTGATGCACAGCCACTACCGACACGCAGCTGCACATCTCGCCGCGCCTCGCCCTCGCCGTCACCGCCTCCTCCTCCACCATCCCGCTCAACGACGACGCGATCATCAGCCCGTACGCAGAGGGCAACGGCGCCGAGCGCCTCCTCCTCTCGGCGGCGCCGCGGCCGCTCTCGGACTTCTTCCCGGGCGCACCGTCGCTCCCCGCCTTCCGTCAGATCCGCGTACGTCGCGCGCACGCGCGACTTGCGCACCCGCGACGCCGCATCTTCGCCGCGCCGCCACCGCGCGCACCCTCGACACACATTGTCATCGTTGTGCCGCGCCGCACTCATCCCGCGCCGCACTCATATCCTGCACACTTTGCACCCTGCACCCTGCACCATGCACCGTGCACCGTGCACAGTGCACCCTGACGCCGCACCGTGCACCGTGCACCGTGCACCGTGTACCGTGCACCCTGACGCCGCACCCCTATCCGGCAGGTGCAAGAGAACCTCGCCAAGCAGCCCTCGTTGCTGCCCGTGGTCGAGGGCAAGAAGGCGGCGCAGTGCCACCTCTACTTCTCGCCCGTCTTCATCACGCCCGACGTGCTGCTCGGGCGCAAGACGAAGCAGGTGCTCAAGCCGACGCAGATCCTGGGCGACGCGCAGCTCATCGACGACGACATCGTCTATCTCTCGACCGAGTTCATCGCCGCCGGCCTCAGCTCCGAGCGCCTCTGAGCGCGCCGCCGTCGCCGCGCCGCGTGGTGCTTGCAGAGCGAGAGAGAGCGCGCGAGCACGCGCGCGGCGAGGGGCGCGCGACTGCATGTGGGGACGCGCTGAGCGTGGCGCCGCGTCGGTGCGTGTGTGCCATGTCGGGCAGGCGCATGGGTGTGGGTCGGGTCGAGGGTTGGGGCGGGTGCGACATGCATCCCAGGAGATCTGATGAACCGGGACTTGGTGTTGAGTGAGAGGCCCCGGGCATGACAACTCGTGCTTTTCGTGAGCCGCAATGCCGTTTCTACATTCTACATCTAGCCAAACGAAAATCTCCGCGCAATATTGAATATAACTTTAGTAATAAAGCTACAGCCGTACGGCTGCAACCAATCTGAATCTCTTTACTCTTTATCTCTTATCTGCGAGCGGGCCTCCGCTCCGGACTTGGCTTCGATTGGTGCATCATGATCAACTCACCCGAAGGTCGTCACGGATGGCTTTCGCGAGGCTGTGGGTGAAATTCTCAAAAAGGTGCAGCACTTCTAGCCGACATCGACAAAAGTCCCTCTCTTGCCCCGCGGCGAGCGGCCCCGCCGGAGGCGAAGAAAATTTCGCCATCTAGCGCTCGCAACACATAGATTTGTGCATAAATCAACACCTCCAATCTTCGGGGGAGTGACGGATAAAGGCGTGCGAAAGAGCTAATGAATCCGAAAGCAGCGAATCCAAGTGATGGCCCGCCGCAGGCGAAGAAAATTTAGGGTTGGGGTTCCCCTATGCCAAAGAACTCGGAGAGGATTTCGGCGGCCGGCGTCGAGGCACAGCGGTTCGCGCTGCCTGCTCGCGCTGGTTACACCGTTGCTGTGGCCGTCTTCGTCCGTATTGTACACCGAGCTGGCGCCACAGCAGAGTACAACAACGGCTCGGACGAACTGCTCCACGGTACTACATCATCAGAGGGCCCGGCAAGGTCCACGGCGGAGCTGGCGGTGGTGGGAGTGGTGGTAGGAACGAAGGCGCACCTGTCGGCGATTCACCGCCGTTCGTTCCCGTCTCTCAAAGCTGGTTACACCGTCGATGCGCACATCGAGGCGCTCGTGGACGAGAGAGACGTCGCCTCCTCTTTCGTCCCGGGGCACTGTTCACGCCGGAAGTCCCCGTACACTGCCAAGTACATTAGCCTTCATCTCTCCTACCGCCGGCCGGGAGTGCAGCCGCCACCAGTGAGATTGCCTCGACGTTGGCACCTGCGAAGTAATGAACAACAGGCAGTGCGTCATATGGCGCTATGATAGCCCTGCGGTGGACGTCCTCGACGCAGACGAGGCGGAGCTCATCTGCGCGGCGCAGATCGCCGACTGTCTCTCCCTCCCTGCGCGAGTGGTTGCACCACCCTGGATGAGGCATCTGGGCTGGGGCAGGGCCGTTAGTAGAGGAGGGCGACTGAGGGCGCGAGGCCGCCAATCGTCAAAGTCTGCTGCGACTGACTGTCGGTCACTGACTGAGCAATGAGCAATCGCATCGGCGGTTTCACTCACGCTCACAATCGGGTTACATCCAGGTCTCTGTGCGGGATGTGCTGGGGGGCTGCCCCCCAGTCGATTGCCGCATAGTTCGTCGATGTAACCCTACCAGAAAGCTGTATTCACACCTACCCTTCCAAAAAAAGAAATGTCCCTGCTTTTGTCGAAGATCCGGCGGGTTTATCGGAGCATCACCCCTGTCCGTCACGCTTCTGCTGCCAGCGGGCCGCCACGTGCTCCTTGCCCCCTGGCGCCCTCCAAATACGACGTAGCGCCCGCCATGGCGCCCGCAAGCCAGTGGATGCGCACGAGTCGCTCCTCGCCTCGTGGTCCCTCGAAATGCATCAGCAGCTCATTGAGCGCGCTCGACGGCGCCCCGGCGACGCGCGACGCTTTTTGCATGTGTGAGCGGCGAGCCGTGCTCACAACTCGCTCGTGGGCAGAGACTACCACTCTATAGCGGGAGACCACACTCAGCATTGAACTCAAGACTGAGATTGTGGCGCTACTGGACGCCGGTCTGAGAAGATGCAAGGAGGGAGGCCAGCGGTGGCGTGCTCTGCCCTTGGTGGATGCATGCGGTGTGCTGTAGCGTTCGCGTTATAAGCTACCCTTTCGTAAGGAGGGAGCTTTCATTTCACCCAAAAGCGGCCCCTGTCGCCTGCTTTCGCTTTTGTTGCAGCCGCTGGATGCCGAGTTTGGGGTAATCCTTGCCATCGCGCAGGTCGGCCAACAGCGCGCCCCACCACTCGGGCTGCTCGCCAACGTCGTAACAGACGTCGGCCGGGTCCTCGGCCGAGCACTTGGCGATCACGGCTGCCTCTCGCTGGATGAGCACAAATTTGAGCCGCGGGGGCAGCGGCGTATGGTTGCGAGGCTTGGCCCGTGCGTGGGTGGACTCATTGCGCGTGTTGGTCATGAGGCGCTCTGCCCAGCCCTGCAGCACGTCCGAGACGACTGGCCCATTCTGGCTCCGCCCCACGTGGAGATCCTCGATAAAATAGAGGCCGCCATCGCGCAGCGCCGGCCAGAGGATGCGGAGAGTGAGCAAGATGTCGCGGTTGGAGTGACTGCCGTCGTCAATGATCGCATGGAACCCGCCGCCGCTCTGGTGCACCCAGCGGCGCAGCGTTTCCGGGTCGCTCTGGCTCCCTATCATCGTGTGCAGTCCATCCAGCTTGCCCTCGGCCCTGGCTTTATTCACGCACAGGCCATTTGACTCCGCAAACCAGATCTCTGCAGTGGGTAAGAGGCTTCGCCACAACCGAGCCGAAGCGCCCGGGCCGTACTCCATCGAGCATCCCAATCCGATCTCCAGCATCTTGAATTTGTCACCGTGCATGGCGGCAAGCGGTAGCAGCAGCGCGCCGTACATCAGATGATAGGTATGCGGCATCACTTTGTCGGTTGTCGGCACAATGGACTGTGCTGCCTTGCGCACACGAGCAGGGCCCTCCTCGCTTGTGACAGCCTGCCACGAGGTGCTTTCGACTGCCTCCGCGCTCGTAAAACTCCACCAGCACAATGAAGTCAGAAGAGCCGCGCGGAGCATTCCTCTCGCCGTCGCAACACTCGTCGACTCACGACGGGGGTCTGCAGACCACCCGGCCGAACTTCAGAGAGAGAGAGAGAGAGAGAGAGAGAGAGGGTCGAGCCAGGTCACTGCCACACCTACGGGCAGCACGCCTCGGCGTTAGCATCGCGACGACCGGCACACTCTCTCGTGTCCTCGGCGCTAGGACTGGAACCGGGCAGCGATTGGCAAGCGAGCGGGCTGCGTCGCTCTCTCGCCGGAAAAGAGTGGGGGCAATCGGGCGGGTTCGCTCGGTGGAAGGGTGGGGAACGAGCGGCAGCGGCCGCGTCTCGCGGCTCCCCGATGGCAGCAGCCTCACCTGCGAACGGGAGGTGGCAGGGATTGTGAGGCCGAGAATCGCATGGTGGGAGCGGAGAGGGAGCGGCGGGTTGCGTGAGCAGGAGGCGTCGCGCCGCTCGGGCGTGCAGCTCCCCGCGGCCATATGTGCGTCGACGCGGCGGGGCAAGCGCGAGCGGAACGGGAAAGGCGAGGGTTGGACCTGCGGACCTGTGGCGAAGTACACAGAGAAGCCAGCCGAACGCCCTGCCTCGATCAGGTGTATATTATTTTTGCGTGGGGCGGACATCATGCCGGGGTAGGTAGGTAGGGTCTGGGCCCTCCCGTCGGGTTTTTCCCTCTCTTCACGCTGGAATTTTCACAGCAGAAAAAGAAATTTTCCCCGGAAATCACGATGTCAACCCTCCCCAAATGGGTGATCTGATGCTTGTAGGGCTTGAGAGTGGCCTGCCATGTCACAGGAAGGACTGTGGTTGCAGGATAGTACCACCAACCATCACTCTAGTTGGTATAGTACCCCACCTTCACCCATCCTGTGATTTCTTTTTTAGTTTCCCATAAGTAAGGTAGGTAGGTAGGTAGGTAGGTAGGGGCACCGCAGCGGCCGGTCAGGTTTTTCCAGAATTTCAGCATGATGTCCGCCCCACGCAAAAATAAACGCCACCTGCCTCGATCAAAAAGAGCGTTCGGCACTACTCTCTCGAGGTCTCGCGGATCTTATAAATCAGCCGAACGGCCAAGGGCAACCCCGCAAGACTAACTACTAAAACAAAGAAGGGCGCCGGCAAGTACTAGCCCGGTCGAACACTGCCCAAACAAATAAATTTTGAGCTGAGAGGTTGGGGGATTCGCTCCGAGCGACGGTCCAACGAGAATCGTCAAAATCAGGCAATGAAGAGACCGGTAGCCACCAGCATGTCGGTGCGTCTTTCTCATGCTCCCCCCCCCAGCGCCCCCCGCGCCCGAACTATGCACGGGCCCGGCTCGCCCGCTTGGGGATCCACCCGGCACATCCCCGCCCCCCACCTTCCGGCTTACCTGCCGTCAGTTAGGTAGGTAGGTAGAAAGGTGAAGAACAGCCAGGCTCGGAGACTGGACACCAACGCGGTATGGGTGGACGCTGGTCGCTGGACAGATGATGACGACACGCACGAGCGACACACAGACACAAACAAGCTCACAAGAAACACAGCCAGCGGGCTGCCACACACCCTGAGTTGGCGTACACATAACTCAAGGCCACATCCTCCCTGTCGCCCCCTCCCCCACGTCAGTTCAGCGCGATCGCCCGCTACAAGTCCGCCGACTAAATGATTTTCGGCCGGCCGCAGGTCGGGCTGGACGCGGCTGTTTCGGCCGGCGGTCGGGGTCGGACACCAGCTTTGTCGGCGCGTCAGCGCCGACGAAAATTTTGGGAGATTTTCTTATACTCCCGAGCTCCCGACTCCCAGTTACCCGACCTCCGTGTGGGTTTTGTCAAACGAGATTGAATCTTGGAATCTGCTGATTTTCTCCTTGACGTTCCCTTCTCGCTTCTGGCTCGCTGCGCTCGCTGTACCTAACACAAATCTCTCTCGATCGGCAGCACGCCTGAGCCGTCCCAAACCGCACTTATCTTGGGTCTGGTGACGTGTATTCTTAGGCGGTTCTCCCGTAACAGAAGTGAGTTAATCAAAAGGTGTGAGGTAAGTACGACCTTCGTAGGACACATCTGCTCGAAAAGAGTAACGTGTAGTCCACACACAGTGTTCCCACAACGAGAATGTAACGGCTCTGTGTGCACTGCACAGAGTGCTGGCCTGCTGTATTGGTCTTAGAAGCCGTGTTTTTTGCATAGTCGATGAATCCAGGCCAAGAGATGAAGAGCCATGGCCCTCCTGGGCGACGGTTGCGTAGAACGGGCTGGAGACGGTTTTAGTGCCTCATCGGTACTTTCTCACTGACTACGTGTAACTACTCCAAAAGCTGAGTGACACCCTACGCCCATCGGCTCAGAACCCGTCTTATGTATATGTGGGCCACAGCCATGAGGTGATTTTTCATGCGTTAGGCTTCGTCTCTGTGCTGAGTACCTCATGGCGGGTGCTGTCTCATCGGTCGTGAATGGGCCGGTAACGGAAGTAAACTTCAAAGCCATACTAACCGATGCTAAGCCGCTGGGTATAGGTTGTCACTCAAATTTTGGAGCAGTGGCTGGCCTGGTACATGTACCATATCGCCCCTCAGCACGTCATCAGCCCTCATGGGCCTCATCTCAGCCACTGCTCCAAAAGAATCTCAGCCACTCGTCTCTCGATGTCACGATGCGCTCGTGACGAGCCATGAGATGACCTTTGTCGGGTCCGTTTGTGGATTCAGGATTGCGCTTTGATGAGACTCGAAGCCCGATCGTCGTAGCCACCTTCGTCGAAGCCCGCGTCGTCATCGCCCCTACACGATGCGCACATGCCCTCGCCGCAGTCCTCGTCACTGACTGACGGTACCGCAGCCCGGGCGGTGCAGGCCGATTTCGAAGCAGCATACGGCCTCGTCCATTCCCAACGTGACGAGCAGCGGATGGACGTGGCTATCAACGCCCAGCGGATTGCCGGTGTTGCGATGGACGTACCAGATCCGGAAGCCAGCCTCGACGATGTAGTGCCGCCAGAAAGCCGCCATGAGGCGCAGCTGCGCCTGGCTGCCCATCTGCAGCTGCGTTGCAACATGCACCTCCAGCACAATCGTACACACTTTCTGCAGCAGCGTCGGTGTCCGCACCGCGATGTCGTTAAATGACTCCCACTCGCATCCTTCGCAGTCGATCTTCAGCATGTCGATCTGGCGACCGATATGGCCACTTTCTTGCATCAGCGCGCTGAGCGGTTTGATCCTCTGGCTGTCGAGCGCGCCGTAGGTGCCCGATACGAGGCTGGCTGCGCTTCCACCGGCGCCAACGCCAAGACCTGCGTAGTGGAAGGTGAGGTTCGGCCTGCGGCCTGCAGCGTACTGCTCGTGTCTCCTGCGCAGCCTTTTGGTCGGGTCGAACGCATGCACCTCGCATCGACGTGACATCCAATCTTCGAAAGACCACTCACCGCCGATGCCAAACGAGTATACCAAGCATGTAGAAGGGCTGGATGCGAGCTTCTCGGGTTCAGCAGTGGACCTGCTGCCGAAGAGGAACGGCTCACACAGTGGCAGCGCATCGTCGTGGCAGCGGCGCTGCGGGGAAAGCGCATCCGCCTTTGACTTGCATGGCGATGTGTCCATACGAAGCAGCCGGCCCGGGCACAGCGCAACGGAGGGCGCCTTATTGTTTGCATGCGCCCACTCGGGCATCGCTGCCCACCGCGTTGACGCCGCGCTCTCATTCGAGCTCTTTCCGCCTGCCGCGTGGCTGCTGCCAGGCACCCACCACTTGCGCGTCGTGGCGTCGCATGGGACGCCCGCACTCAACGTGAGCCACTTCAAGCTGGACTCCCTGGCAGCGCGCGAGCGGGGGCTGTTCAGCACTGACTGCCATTGCCAACGCTGCTTGATGGAGAAATGCTCCACCACCTCCTGGCGCAGCGCCTCTGAAGCCGCCTCATTGTAGCATGCGTCATGGCCCACCAGAACCTGCACGAAGTCCAGCACGTGTGCGCACTCGACCATCGAAAGGCCTCCGCCATCTGCGTTGCGAGTGCACTCACGCAAATTCTGTCGACCAATGCCTCCAATGTCCGCGCTTGAATCAGGATGTGGATCGGTGCTGGGGGGGCTCGAGCCGCTGCGGATAGAAGGGCCTATGACGGTGGCCGTTTTGTTTCGCCGGAGAAGCTTGCGGCTTTTCTCGCGGGCCTTCGAGTAAGGCCCGGAGAGGATGTGGTGCACAATGTACTTACGAAGGTCGAAGGGCGTCGTGTAGGAGGTGGCATTTGGCTCGACAAAGGGGTAAAAGGCTTTCTTCTGCAGCCTCCAGTTGTACGCAAACCAAGCCTGCGCAAGGCGCGACACATTGAAGGCGCGCAGCTCCGCGTCCACGAACGGTGGCAATGCTTCGACGCCGTCACGTGCAGCGAGGGCGGCAGCATGTAGTAGCAGCTTCCAGACGTAGACGTCATTCATGTACAGATTGCGCGTCAGCCAGTCTGGACACGAATGGTTCCGGAGCTCGAGCAATCGGCATGCCCTCAAGATTCGTAGCAGCCCCCCTGAAGCGAGCGGGGGCATGGATATATCACACGCAGTGAGCAAAGGCACCGTGGAGGAGTGGTTCAGTGGTCACACTCACCCTCGTAAAGATCAAGGGCGGAAGAGACGAGGCCAATGGCGTTGTCGCTTGCGCTAAAGGCCATCAGCCCAGATTCGACTCGCCATGAGACGCCGAGAAGCCCGCGCTCGATTCGCGGCTGAGCCTGGCCTGGCTCGAATGGTGTGTAGGTTACATCGCGCCCGCCCACAAACTGGAGGAAGCGATCATCAGGCAGCTTGATGAACTCCACGTCCGCATCAGCCCATAGCACGATGCGTGTGCCTTCGATGCGCGCGAGAGCTTGCGCGTAAGCCATGGCCGCCACCTTGCGCACGAGCAGCTTGGCCGAGGAGATGCCATGCCTCTGCATATTACCCTCAAATGGTTCGATGGTACCACGTGCCGCGTAGAAGGCGTCGATCGGCGAACCGGGCTGCATGAGCAACGCCAGGGTTGGGACCGCCTCAAAGGCGTCGACGGCCCTCACACTCGGCGGCATCTTCATGCCTGCGATGCTCCCGGACGGGTCCGGATCGTGCAGCACGAGGAGCGGGATCGAGAGCTTGACGCAGCTGCTTACCAGAGAGCTCCTCTTCGGATCCGACAGGAAGATTGCTGGCATTGATGAGGAGGCGATGGTAAAGTGGGCTGCCGGCATGCCGGAGATGGCGACGCGGGCCTGCGCGAGGGCGAG
>NW_005199497.1:94496-95894 GCF_000372725.1 Emiliania huxleyi CCMP1516 | reverse complement strand
TTGCCCAGAGTGAATACACTCCAACGCGCTCGTCGGTGGCGGCTTCCCTCAACTTGCGCCGCGCTCGGCGAACCTTGACAGCGCTTTCGGTGGCATGCAGCTCTTTGCGACAGAAGCCTGGAGAGCAGCTCTCCTCTGCTGCTCACACACTCTGCACAGTTGACACAGCCTACTGTGCGGCTGCCACAGTTGTGACAGCGATGGGCTCGCCCTCACTGGCCCTCAGTCACTTGTGCTGCGGCTTGTGTGAGCGACACTGCTCGGCGACTGCCGGCACACTGTGAGACCATGGGTGTGAGGTTAAACCACGCTACCAGCGCTTGGTCACATCGGCCAAGAGGTCAGATCCTTATACTCTGTGTTGATGACAAAACACTTGTCTACTCGCTGGAGTCGAGCAGGAGGGCCAGGTGTACAAATCCTGGTCAACTCAGGGTACACACTACGTACGGGGGTCTAGCTTGACGCCCTCTCACGGCTCCTAGTGCTCGTCTAACACGGGATAATTAACATGGAGGGTGGGGGGAGGGAGGGGCGAGGGCGCCGCGGCCGGCACCTTCTCCGGACACGGCCCGCCGCCGTTCATGAGAGCTGAGAGCCCGTCCTCGATGCGGCGAGCCCGAAGAGCGCCGCGTAGGGCTTCTCGCGCACACATGGCCGGGTCGAACGCCGCGTCGACTGGAGCGGCGATGACGGCGGTCGGGTCGATGTCGAGGACGGGCCGAGACGTGACAGTGACAGCGCGAACGCCCTGTGCCGCCGGGGAGCAGGTGCGTCATTCAAGTGCTTGAATGGGAGGCACCCACGGGGCGGTAACGCAGCGGCGCACCGCACTCTCGTCCGCGATGTCCGTGTAGCACTCGGTGGTCGCCTGCGACAAGCCGCCGCGGTGCGGTTGTAGGCCTTCGAGCAGGTGCGCGCAGACGGTACGCCGACCTCGTACTGCGAGGGAAAAGCGGCAGCGACCGAGGAGGCGACGGTGAAGTGGGCTGCCGGCTTCCGGAGATGGCGACGCGGGCCTGCGCGAGGGAGAAGGGTGGAGGCAGGCGGGAAGGCGGGCGGGCGGAGGGGGGGAAGACGATCTGGAGGGGGGAAAGGGGGGGGGGGGGTTAAGGGAGGGGCGAGGGCGCCGCGGCCGGCACCTTCTCCGGACACGGCCCGCCGCCGTTCATGAGAGCTGAGAGCCCGTCCTCGATGCGGCGAGCCCGAAAAGCGCCGCGTAGGGCTTCTCGCGCACACATGGCCGGGTCGAACGCCGCGTCGACTGGAGCGGCGATTACGGCGGTCGGGTCGATGTCGAGGACGGGCCGAGACGTGACAGTGACAGCGCGAACGCCCTGTGCCGCCGGGGAGCAGGTGCGTCATTCAAGTGCTTGAATGGGAGGCACCCACGGGGGG
>NW_005199497.1:91076-93632 GCF_000372725.1 Emiliania huxleyi CCMP1516 | reverse complement strand
GTTTGCATGCGCCCACTCGGGCATCGCTGCCCACCGCGTTGACGCCGCGCTCTCATTCGAGCTCTTTCCGCCTGCCGCGTGGCTGCTGCCAGGCACCCACCACTTGCGCGTCGTGGCGTCGCATGGGACGCCCGCACTCAACGTGAGCCACTTCAAGCTGGACTCCCTGGCAGCGCGCGAGCGGGGGCTGTTCAGCACTGACTGCCATTGCCAACGCTGCTTGATGGAGAAATGCTCCACCACCTCCTGGCGCAGCGCCTCTGAAGCCGCCTCATTGTAGCATGCGTCATGGCCCACCAGAACCTGCACGAAGTCCAGCACGTGTGCGCACTCGACCATCGAAAGGCCTCCGCCATCTGCGTTGCGAGTGCACTCACGCAAATTCTGTCGACCAATGCCTCCAATGTCCGCGCTTGAATCAGGATGTGGATCGGTGCTGGGGGGGCTCGAGCCGCTGCGGATAGAAGGGCCTATGACGGTGGCCGTTTTGTTTCGCCGGAGAAGCTTGCGGCTTTTCTCGCGGGCCTTCGAGTAAGGCCCGGAGAGGATGTGGTGCACAATGTACTTACGAAGGTCGAAGGGCGTCGTGTAGGAGGTGGCATTTGGCTCGACAAAGGGGTAAAAGGCTTTCTTCTGCAGCCTCCAGTTGTACGCAAACCAAGCCTGCGCAAGGCGCGACACATTGAAGGCGCGCAGCTCCGCGTCCACGAACGGTGGCAATGCTTCGACGCCGTCACGTGCAGCGAGGGCGGCAGCATGTAGTAGCAGCTTCCAGACGTAGACGTCATTCATGTACAGATTGCGCGTCAGCCAGTCTGGACACGAATGGTTCCGGAGCTCGAGCAATCGGCATGCCCTCAAGATTCGTAGCAGCCCCCCTGAAGCGAGCGGGGGCATGGATATATCACACGCAGTGAGCAAAGGCACCGTGGAGGAGTGGTTCAGTGGTCACACTCACCCTCGTAAAGATCAAGGGCGGAAGAGACGAGGCCAATGGCGTTGTCGCTTGCGCTAAAGGCCATCAGCCCAGATTCGACTCGCCATGAGACGCCGAGAAGCCCGCGCTCGATTCGCGGCTGAGCCTGGCCTGGCTCGAATGGTGTGTAGGTTACATCGCGCCCGCCCACAAACTGGAGGAAGCGATCATCAGGCAGCTTGATGAACTCCACGTCCGCATCAGCCCATAGCACGATGCGTGTGCCTTCGATGCGCGCGAGAGCTTGCGCGTAAGCCATGGCCGCCACCTTGCGCACGAGCAGCTTGGCCGAGGAGATGCCATGCCTCTGCATATTACCCTCAAATGGTTCGATGGTACCACGTGCCGCGTAGAAGGCGTCGATCGGCGAACCGGGCTGCATGAGCAACGCCAGGGTTGGGACCGCCTCAAAGGCGTCGACGGCCCTCACACTCGGCGGCATCTTCATGCCTGCGATGCTCCCGGACGGGTCCGGATCGTGCAGCACGAGGAGCGGGATCGAGAGCTTGACGCAGCTGCTTACCAGAGAGCTCCTCTTCGGATCCGACAGGAAGATTGCTGGCATTGATGAGGAGGCGACGGTGAAGTGGGCTGCCGGCTTCCGGAGATGGCGACGCGGGCCTGCGCGCGAACGAAAAGGGCTGTGGAGGCAGGCGGGAAGGCGGGCGGGCGGAGGGGGAGGGAGGGGCGAGGGCGCCGCGGCCGGCACCTTCTCCGGACACGGCCCGCCGCCCTTCATGAGAGCTGAGAGCCCGTCGTCGATGCGGCGAGCCCGAAGAGCGCCGCGTAGGGCTTCTCACGCAGTGAGACATGGCCGGGTCGAACGCCGCGTCGACTGGAGCGGCGATGACGGCGGTCGGGTCGATGTCGAGGACGGGGCGGCCGAGACGTGACAGTGACCGCGCGAACGCCCTGTGCCGCCGGGGAGCCGGTGCGTCATTCAAGTGCTTGAATGGGAGGCACCCACGGGGCGGTAACGCAGCGGCGCACCGCACTCTCGTCCGCGATGTCCGTGTAGCACTCGGTGGTCGCCTGCGACAAGCCGCCGCGGTGCGGTTGTAGGCCTTCGAGCAGGTACGCGCAGACGGTACGCCGACCTCGTACTGCGAGGGAAAAGCGGCAGCGACCGAGGAGGCGACGGTGAAGTGGGCTGCCGGCATGCCGGAGATGGCGACGCGGGCCTGCGCGAGGGCGAGGAGAAGGGTGGAGGCAGGCGGGCAGGCGGGCGGGCGGAGGGGGAGGGAGGGGCGAGGGCGCCGCGGCCGGCACCTTCTCCGGACACGGCCCGCCGCCCTTCATGAGAGCTGAGAGCCCGTCGTCGATGCGGACAAGCCCGAAGAGCGCCGCGTAGGGCTTCTCGCGCAGGCATGGCCGGGTCGAACGCTGGTTCGACTCGAGCGGCGATGACGGCGGTCGGGTCGATGTCGAGGACGGGCCGAGACGTGACAGTGACCGCGCGAACGCCCTGTGCCGCCGGGGAGCAGGTGCGTCATTCAAGTGCTTGAATGGGAGGCACCCACGGGGCGGTAACGCAGCGGCGCACCGCACTCTCGTCCGCGATGTCCGTGTAGCACTCGGTG
>NW_005199497.1:68653-73205 GCF_000372725.1 Emiliania huxleyi CCMP1516 | reverse complement strand
GTATCTCCCACATCTCCCCGCGTCTCTCGGGCCGTAGATGCGGAGGAGAGTTGCCGCACTCGGGAGGGGGGGGGGGGGGGGCGTGTACCTGTCCCCCCCTGTGCCCCGCTGTACTCACGCGGGGGTTGTGCATACACCGCCCCAGATCTGGGGAGATCTGGGGAGATCTGGGGAGATCTGGGGAGATCTGGGGAGATCTGGATCCCCATTTCGCCCCGTACGCGGGGCGACCGATCTGCAATCACCGTCACGCACCACCAATCCAGACTGGGACGCACGCACATCCGCGCACGGTGATTTCTTTTTTCTAGGCCTGGGGGTCGAGGCGGAGGGGGAGGCCACCAAGGCGGCAAAGGCGCGCAAGCGGGCGGGCTTGTCGGGCGGGCTGCCGGGCCACAAGTGGGTTGAGACCTCGTCCAAGGCGGGCTAATAATAATAATAATACCAGTAATAATAATAATAATAATCACAAGTGGGTTGGACCTCGTCCAAGGCGGGCGTGGTCTTTGCGTACGACCGGCAGGTGGAGCTGCTGCCCTGACCGGCCACCTCTCGGCGGCCACCTCTCGGCTGCACCTCTGCTGCACCCCTCTCGGCTGCACACCTCTCGGCTGCACCCCTCTCGGCGGCCACCTCTCGGCTGCACCCCTCTCCGCTGCACCTCTCGGCTGCACCCCTCTCCGCTGCACCTCTGGCACCCCTCTCTCCGCTGCACCTCTGCTGCACCCCTCTCGGCTGCACCTCTGCTGCACGCCTCTCGGCTGCACGCCTCTCGGCTGCACGCCTCTCGGCGGCCACCTCTCGGCTGCACACCTCTCGGCTGCACCCCTCTCGGCTGCACCCCTCGGCTGCACCCCTCTCGGCTGCACCTCTGCAGTTGGAGCTGGGCTACCGGGAGCTGCACCTGACCGGCAAGGCGCTGCGCAAGCTGCTCGGCCGGAGTGAGCACGCCGTCTCTCGGCCGCCATCTCGGCTGCATCTCGGCTGTAGGAGCTGCGCAAGCTGCTCGGCCGGATCGTGCACGCGCCCCCGGCGGAGCGGCCCGAAGTGCAGGCCGAGCTCGACCCGCCCACTCGGTCCAGCATGTCTCGGCCTCGTCTCGGGGCACCGGCCGGCCACCTACGTCGGGCCGTAGGCCGAGCTCGACGACCTCATCAACTGGTCCAACATCGCAAACGACGAGTCGGACTTTGGCGCCTCGCTCCGGCTCGGGGCGAGATCGCCCGAGAGCTGATCGAGATCGTGCCGAGATCGCGCCGCCGGCATCCTCCGAGATCAAACTCGCGCCCAGATCGCCCGAGATCGCACTCGGTGTTGGCGCCTCGCTCCAGCCCGCCCCCTCCTTCGCGACAGGCGGACCTCTTCAACCACGACGTCTGCTTCGCGCCGCAGGCGGCGCAGCAGCTCTCGACGGCGTACACCCTGCTCGGCCGCGCCCCCTTCGCGAAGCTCGCGAAGCTGCACGCCGCAAAGCGCCGCGGGGGGTGAGACGGGGTGAAGACTGTTGAAGTGCAGTGACGGGGAGCAAGCCGGTCACAGACGCGCATCGGCCATCGACATATTTTACGGTTTCCGTGTTCACTTCTCCGTTTGAGCCTGGTCCGCGTTTCCGTCCTCGTGTTCGGAAAAGACTAGTTGCAAAAAGTCTGTGGTTCAAAACCCGCCAAAAAAAGAAAAAAAAAGCTCGGCACGATCTACTCCAAAAAAGTGACGTAGAGCACCCATTTTTTAAGCGTTCGCCGCATACACAAGGTCCGCCTGCGTGCGGCGCCAGCTTCTCAGGGCCGTAGCGCGAAAAACGACGGAGGAGATGCATCCTAGCTGTCGCCGCCGAAGGCGACTCGACGCCGCTGAGATCGGAGATCAAGCTCTGACAGGTCACACGTCGCTCCTTTGACGCCGACGTGACTCACCCGTGCAGAGCGCATCTGTCCTCGTGTATGGAAAAGGTAATTGACGGTGTCTGTCCTCTGGGAAGGGCCACCCGTGCGTGACTACTCCGGTACTCCCACCCCGGCTACCCTACGTCTGATCCGTCTCGGCGGCGAGTCGCGAGACGTCCAACATGCAACAAGTCAAGCCAAGCTGCAGAAACAAGCTTTCAGTGCCTACAACGTACAAGTGTAGGCACTGCCACTGGATTATCGTGCGCGCAGAGCGCGCTGGTGCTACCCGGACACACGCGCGGAGCGCGCTAGCTGGACACACGCGCGGAGCGCGCTAGCTAGACACACGCGCGGAGCGCGCTGGCTAGATACCGCGCGGAGCGCGCTGGCACCTATGTGCGCGGAGCGCACCGCGGTACCGGTAGAGTCTAGACACATGAAGACAGTCTGTTGCAGTCAGTTGTGGCCACGCTGCTTCGAAGCTGCGGCCTGACGTCGTAGCACTCGTCTGGCAGACGCTGTGTCTCTGCCTTCTTCCGCGTCATGACCACACCCCGCTGCAGCGAAGCTCCAATGCCGCCCCTCTGTGCATGTGACCTGTCGTTGTGGTGAAAGCGGTCCCCCCAGTTGAGCCCGCCCCAGTTCTCGAGCGCACGGTTGATGAAGGGCACGGCGACGGCCGCATGTAGCGCCCAGAGACACGCGCGGAGGCGCGCGCCGCTGCAGAACACGCGCGGAGCGCACCGCTGCACAGGCGCGGAGCGCCGCCACTTGAAATTGGGCCTGTGGGTGAGCCGAGTGGTTCCTAGCGTGTGAGTCAACTCTTAATAGAAATCGCACCTAGCCCTCCTCAACCCTCAAAAACCTTGCACCCTTCACCCTTCTCATCACTGCCCCGGCGCCCATGGCTACCGCGCGCGCACCTTCACGCTGCAGGGGCCGGCGGGCGTCGCGGGCCTCCCTCAGCTCGTCGTGCCGGCGGGCACGTGCGCCGCGAGCCGCCTGCCGCTCGCCGTCACACTGGTGGCCGCGCGAGGCCACGAGCATCGGCTGCTCGAGCTCGCCAGCCAGGTGGGCGACGCGGTGGTGGGGGGGAGTCGCGGCTGGAGTGAATTTTGTCGGTGCTTCGACCTTCGTGGGCGCTGTGGGAGGCTTGAGTCGCCCGACTCCGAGAGCTTTTGTCTTGTCTGTCAACGGTAGTAAAGGGTGTGGATGCTGGGTTGACGGAAATCGGAGGAAGCGACCCACTTCGCCACAGACGGTCCCGCGCCTCGCCGCTATGACGGGGACACACCCCGCACCGTCCGCTGTGTCCCCGTCTTTGTCCGGAGTGAAAAGTCCAACGCGCTCGTCGGTGACGGCTTCCTCCAACCTGCGCCGCGCTCGGCGAACCTCGACAGCGCCTTCGGTGGCATGCACCTCTTTGCGACAGAAGCCTGGAGAGCAGCTCCTCTGCTGCTCACACACTCTGCACAGTTGACACAGCCTACTGTGCGGCTGCCACAGCTGTGACAGCGATGGGCTCGCCCTCACTGGCCCTCAGTCACTTGTGCTGCGGCTTGTGTGAGCGACACTGCTCGGCGACTGCCGGCACACTGTGAGACCATGGGTGTGAGGTAAAACCACGCTACCAGCGCTTGGTCACATCGGCCCCGAGGTCAGATCCATCTACTCTGTTGATGACAAGACTTGTCTACCGGCTGGAGCCGAGCAGGAGGGCCCGGCGCACAACCCCCTGGTCAACTCACCCTCCACACCCCGTACAGCAAACGCGTCATGCGACAACATGCCAACGACACACGGACACGCAACCTCCACGCGCAATGGTGGAGCGACGCACACCCCGAGGACGAGCACGCGAGGGAGCCTCACCCCCTCACCCCCAGCTCGATGACATCCTCGGCCTCCTGGTACAGCTCGCGCAGCCGCGCGAGCGCCTCGTCGCTCGCCCCCTCCCACATGCCGCGGCCGTGCGCCTCGAGCAGCCGGCGCACCATGTTGCGCACCGCCTCCGGATTGCTCCGCGTCAGCGTGGCCGCCATCTCCTCGTCGCCAATGTACCGCTCGTACGCGCCCTCGTACGTCCACTCGTCCGTAAAGCCGGCGGTCGCGCCCCAGCCGACCATCGCGGTGAAGCGCTGCGAGATCTCGTACGCGCCGCCCGAGCCCTGCGCGGCCATCGCCTCCGCCCACTTTGGGTTGAGCAGCCGCGAGCGGTACTCCATCCGTAACGTCGCCTCGAGCTCGCGAGGCTCGGGCGCGCCGCGCGAAAACGTCTCCACGACGCTCACGCCCACGCGGCCGCCGTCGCCGCCGCCGCCACCGCCGCCGCCTCCCTGCCCCACACCGGCGCGCCGCCTCGCGCCCTCCGCCGCCGTCTTGAGCGCGCCCGTGTTGGCATAGTACTCCTGCCAAAGGTGGGAAGGAGGGTCATGCGCGGAGGAGGAGGGCGAGGAGAGAGCGACGACACGAGAGAGAGAGAGGGAGAGATACCGAGGAGGGGCGGAAGGAGGGGAAGGCGAGTCCGGAGGCGGGGAGAGAGAGGGGGGGGGGGGGGGGGGAAAGGGACAAAGGGAAAAAAAAAAACACAGGGACAAAGAAAAAGGGCACCTGGATGTCCTTCAGCCCATACTCGACGCTGTCGATCATCTGCACCAACCGCTCGG
>NW_005199497.1:43858-68553 GCF_000372725.1 Emiliania huxleyi CCMP1516 | reverse complement strand
ATCTCGGCGGCTTCCCCAGCAGGCGTAAGAGGCGCTCGCGCCCGATTCGGCTCGGACCGCCCTAGCGAGGACCGGCCTCGGGCTGCTCGGCCCCATCCGGAGGCACTCCAGGGAAGGGGAGGTGTCGCCAGTGATCGTCCGTGGCAAAAAGTGATCCCCGACAGAGATCTCCGAGTGAGCGCCGGGAGAGGGAGAGAGGGAGAGAGAGAGAGAGAGGGAGAGAGAGAGAGGGCACCTGGATGTCCGTCAGCCCATACTCGACGCTGTCGATCATCTGCACGACGCGCTCGGTCGACGCGAGCAGCGTCTCGAGCACGTCGGCGCGCGCCTGTCCCTTCTCGGCGCCGCGGCCGTACGAGAAGGCGTTGCGGCTCGCCCACGTCTCGCCCAGCTCGTCCGCCTCCTCCCACTCGCCCGAGCCCACTCGCTCGTTGACCATCGACCCGTAGTCGCCCGCAGGGTTGGAGAAGAGCCGCGCGGCCGGCCGCTCGCACCCACGGCCCGCGAGCTCTAGAAATCCTACTTCCTCGATGAGCTTCGTCGCGCGCCCAACCATCCCAGCGCCCAAGGCGTCCTACGTGGAAGGGCTCCGCGCCAAGGAGCGCGAGGGCAAGAAAACGACCGCTCGCGCCGCAGCGGCCGCAGCGCCGAAGCAATCATTCAAGACCGCGCTCGTGCTCAACGGCGGCGGCCTCCTGCCCGTCGCAAGCGCGTACGGCATCTTTCGCGGCCTGTACAAGGCCAACGTTGGCGACGTGCCCTGTGCCCTCGACCAGTTCGACGTCATGGCAGGCGTCTCTGGCGGATACCTTGCCAGCCAGACGTACTGCTACGCCAACAAGGACGGCACGCCCTTCGACGAGTCGGAAGGCACAAAAAGAAACCGAAACGCCTTTCTTTTCTCCCGGCCGGGGCGGGGCGCGCGCGGGGGCGGCGGGTGTGATGCGTCCGCCTTGTATGTATGTATGTAGAAAGATGAACAACAGCCTTGTGTGAATCAATGCCCCACCCCCCTGCGCGCGGGCCTTCTAAGCCCGCGGGTAGTCCCCCCCATCCCCAGGGCCTCCAGGGCTCGCACCTCAACCTCTCACAGGCCAGCGCACAGCGCCATAGGAGGTATTTTCTCAAGCTGTGAAAATAAATAAAAGAAAACCGGTGAAATGCGGCGTCCTTCATCATTTCAGGGACCAACACGCGCGGGCCGCTGTCACTTCCTCCACTACTTCCGCGGCCTTTCCTCTACTTCCGCGGCCTTTCCTCTACTCCCTCGATGAGCTTCGTCGCGCGACCCACCATCCCAGCGCCCAAGGCGTCCTACGTGAAAGGGCTCCGCGCCAAGGAGCGCGAGGGCAAGAAAACGACCGCTCGCGCCGCAGCGGCCGCAGCGCCGCAGCGACCATTCAAGACCGCGCTCGTGCTCAACGGCGGCGGCCTCCTGCCCGTCGCAAGCGCGTACGGCATCTTTCGCGGCCTGCACAAGGTTTGCGTCGGCCCGAACGGTGACAAACCGGCCCTTGACGAGTTCGACGTGATGGCGGGTGCCTCGCTCCTGCCCCGCCTCGGCCTGACTGCCCCGCACAACTCACCCTCCCACCCTCTGCCAGGCGTCTCTGGCGGATACCTTGCCAGCCAGACGTACTGCTACGCCAACCCTGAGCCGACTGGCTTCAACAACTTTGACAAGCCCTGCCCCAAGCTTGACCCGGTCAACTTCCTCAACACCAGCGCGAACTCGGACCCGAACTCGATTACGTGGGACGACCTCCTCACGGACAACTCAAAGGCCTGCGGCGACAAGCCGGAGACTGGCTACTACAATTGGATGGTCCGTCGGCAAGGAGGACTCAACCCCGGCGTTATATCCGGCGCCATCATGTCGCTCCCCTTTGGCTTCGTCGCCCGCATCCTCTCCTTTGGCAAGTGCGTCGGCCGCGGCTGCTGGCCAAACTACGGGTGGCTGTGCCTGCCCAGCTTCTCCATCGGCTTCGCCTCCTATGCCCGAATGTTCTTTTTCAACTTCTTTCTCTCCCCCCTCGGCATCTCGCAAAACAAGTACACGGCCTCGGGCCCCGACCAGGTCTCCGACGTGGCCTGCCTCGCCGACGTCGATGAGTGCGAGGTCGCCTACCCGCGCCCCGGCGCGCCGACCCCGATGGCGCACACGCAAATGATCCAGGTGAGCTGCCCGCCCACCACAGCCCCTCCCTGCTACTATCCCGCCTCTTACCCGACCGCTCACCCTACTGGAGCCCGCCGCTGCTGCCGTCAGGTTACAGGCGTGGGCTACCGCAACTTCCTTGGCCCGCTCGCCTGCTGGGCCCGCGAGGTTTCTACCTTTGTCTACCACCCCAAGAACGACGAGGAGGAGACAGTGGAGGAGGCGAAGAAGAATGCGGAGAGGAAGGGCATGGGCATCGGCATCTACAAGGCGCTGCAGCTGCAGCCCAACTACCACAACGTGAGCGTCGTGCCGTACACCTTTACGCCCGGGATGGCCATCACGCAGTACGACCCGAAGAATGTGAGCGACCCGAGCAAGGACAACGGTCCGATGACCTTCGACCGCAACCTCGGCACCTGCTGCGTCGACCCGCCGAACGTGCAGTTCCTCTCCAACTCGCAGCCCTCGTCGACTTGGGTGGATAAGCCGAGCTGCATTCCGTGCGCGCCCATCACCTCCTCGGAGCACCTGTCCCCAGAGGCGGTCATGTCCCTGACGGCAGATTTCGTCACGCAATTCCAGCCCGAGGACGCCCCATCTGGCCTCATCGGCTCGCTTTTTACCTGCATCTCCCCGCTGTACCCTGCGGCCGACATTACCTACGAGTTCAAGCCCATGCCGACCGACTTCGTCGGCCCACTCAGCGAGCCGACGCGCTGCTTCTTCTCTGACGGCGGCGTGCTCGAGTCGACCGGTCTGGCCGGCACCATCGCGCAGGGCGTCTCAAAGGCGGCCAGTGCCCTCCCGGCTGTCTCTCGCTCGCACATGCTGCTTCTCACTCCCCTGCTTCCTTCCCCTGACTGTCTAGGCAGCTGTGATGATCAACAACTACGGGCATGGCCCGTGGAAGAAGGAGGATGCCAGCTGCTGCGAGCAGCTGCGCGGACAGCGTGCGTCCGGGGCCCCGTGGACGTGGACCTTCGACCCGTACGCAGACAAGCCCGAGCCAGGGTCGGCCTACATGGGTTCCTCGCTCGCGTCTTGCTTCGGCGTGCAGCCGACACCCTTTCAGCCTAATGCACTCCGGAAGGGCAAGGCTGTCCGTCCCCTGTACGTCCTCAACCACATCCTGGACAACAACCCGGAGCACTACCAGGGCGAGTGCTCGTACCCGGACCTGACCAAGGACAAGGACTGGCCGGGGGGTGACAAGGTGCCCTGCGACTACACGCAGTGCAAGGAGGTCAGTTGGCCGCCGCCGGGACAAGGCGATGGGGGGACATGCTCGCCGTGGCAGTACCTCTGCGACTACATGACTTGGAGCGCACCTCTTGCCCCCCCCCCCCTTCCCCCAGGCACACCAGCTCTGCCAGCCAGCTCTCCGTGTTTACTAGGTGCCAGCGCGCCGGCCGGCCGCTCGTGTGCACGCTCAAGGGCCTCAAGGTGCTCAACAACCCCTTCTGGGGCACGACGACGGCGCAGGACGATGTGACCCTCACCGTGGTCTGGATCACGCTGCCGATCACTTGGGCGCGCCCTCACACGCACTTCGACTCCTACACCCCTACTTCACCCCTACTTCAACCGCCCCTCCCCCCGCCCCCCTCCCTCCTGCAAGGCGATCGATGTGCGCAAGTCGCTCCTCAAACACCCGAAGGCCTGCCCGCCCAAGCTGGCCATCGCCAACTGCAAGATGGCAAGCTACCACGATCACTACAGTGGCAAAGACCCGTTTGGCTGCCTCGGCAACTTCCCGTACTACGGGGCGATCCCTAAGGGGGTGGGCGGCTGGGTCAACGACGTCCTCGGCAACGTTGGTGTGCCTGGACTCAACGCGCTCGCTGGATGGACAAAGGAGGAAGTTGCCCTTTTCGGCTACCTCGGCGCGCTTCGGCTCTTGACCTCGCTCTTAGAGAGTGTCCGTCCTCACGCGCGGCCCTGCCTGCGAACAGGCGACTACATTGTCAACGGCGACAATGGCTCGCGCCAGGCCAACTTCACGTGCCTCCTCGAGTAGATTTCGAGTCGACGCCTCGCGGTCCCTGTGAGAAGGAGCGGCACGGTAAGGAGCGGCGGCACGACGATTTTAGGTATGTTTGTTGTTTAGAGGCACGGAGCTTCGCCCAGCCCGTCGGGCCCGCCCACACACCCGCGGCCGCAGACATGGAAGACAAGCTTCCTGGCGTCTCCACAAAGCGCTCACATGCCAAAAGACACTTCGCAGAGCGCGCGAGACGTGACCGGCGCCGCGAGAGCAGCCGGTCGGCGTGGGCACCAAGCGCGCGGCCGCCGGGCGCCTTCGCACCGACAGGGGCGCCGCGGCAGCGAGAGCCCCTCCTCATTTGCTTCGATACCCTACCAAGCCCTTGTCCCGAATCCATGTACTGTGTGGCGAAGCGCCCCCGGACGGGGACGGGGACGAGGACGGGGACGAGGAGCCCGTGCCGGTCGCGGATGGCTTCGAGGTACCCATCTTTGGCGCGCGCGTCGTCGGCCAGGTCACCACGCTGCCGCTCGAGGGCGAGGACGGCCCTCTGGAGACCGGTCCGGTTGGCGTCGCGAGCGACCACGCGGGCGCCTGGTATATCGCGACCGAGGACTCGCTGCTGCACGTCTCGGCGGCCGGGCGCGTGCGCCGCGTGGCAGCCTTGCCGGCAAGTGACGACGACTACACCGTTGCCGCCAGCCCGGACGGGAGCGCTGCGTTTGTGACGGACTTCATGAAGGACGAGATCCGGCGGGTGGAGGTGGCGACTGGCGAGGTGACCACCCTCGCTGGGAGCGGCGAGGCGGGCGACGCGGATGGCGTGGGCGACGCGGCGCAGTTCTGCTGCCCATTTGGCATGGCCATCAGCCCAGACGGCGCGCTGTTTGTGGCGGACCATGGTGGCGGCAAGATCCGGCGGGTGGAGGTGGCGACGGGCGAGGTGACGACGGTCGCGGGCAGCGGCGCGCGCGGCGACGCGGACGGCGTGGGCGACGCGGCAAATTTCTGCGGCCCACGCGGCCTTGCCATCAGCCCAGGCGGCAGCGCGCTGTTTGTGGCGGACCAAGAGAACCACAAGATCCGGCGGGTGGAGGTGGCGACGGGAGAGGTGACGACGATCGCAGGCAGTGGCACCAGGGGCAGCGCCGATGGCGTGGGCGACGCGGCGCAATTCTTCTATCCAAGTGGCATCGCCATCAGCCCAGACCGCGGCGCGCTGTTTGTGGCGGACTGTGAGAACCACAAGATCCGGCGGGTGGAGGTGGCGACGGGCGAGGTGACGACGGTCGCGGGCAGTAGCACCGAGGGCAGCGCCGATGGGGTTGGCGATGCGGCGGAGCTCACCGGACCATTCGATGTCGCCATCAGCCCAGACGGCAGCACGCTGCTGGTCAGTTCGGGAGAAGGCCTCCGCCAGGTCTGCGTGGCGGCGCCTCCTCCGCCTCCCTCCTTTGCCCCGATCGTCGTTCCGCCCTCCACCTTCTCCGCCGACATGGCGAAGACGTGGGGCGACGCCACCCTCCCAGAGGGTAAAGTCACCTTCCTGGTCGGCGACAGTCGGGAGCGCATCGAGTACGTCACCAAGGCCAACCTCTGCGCCCGGTCCGTTGTCTTTCGGACCATGTTTGGCATCGGCATGAAGGAGCGCGACGCCGCCGAGGTCACGGTGTCCCACACCGACCTCGCCAGCTTCACTGCCCTTGTCCGCTACCTCCTCACCGACCAGCTCGACCTCGGCGAGGAGGAGGGCGGCAGGGCGCAGCGCGCGCTCGACCTGCGGGAGCTGGCGCAGATGTACCAGGTGCCGCGCCTCGAGCTGCTCTGCGCGCAGGCGCTGCAGGAGAGCGTCGCGCCGGCGACCGCCGTGCCGCTGCTCGAGGCGGCGCACACGATGAGCGACGGGCGCCTCCTCGCGCAGTGCCGCCGCTTCGTGGCTGACCACGCCGCCGAGGTGCGCGCGAGCGGCGGCGTGGAGCAGCTGCGCGACTTTGGCGTGGCCAAGGGGCTGCTCGGCGACGCGCTCGACCAGGTGGCGGAGCTGAAGGGGACGGTGGCGGCGCGCGACGTGGAGCTCGAGAAGGTCCGGGTGGTGGTGGGAGCGGGCATGAGTGAGGGGCAGCGCTCCGCACTCTGCGATCGCTCGCCGCTCGGCACGAGTGGCAGCAGTGTGTGACAGCGCAGCGCGCCGTGCAAAGGGAGCGCCCTCCTGCGACACCGTTTTGATTCCTGGTACGTTCGTACGTTCGTACGTCCGTATATATTTATCTTTTCATTCCATGTTTTGGCGTCGCGATCCCATCCGGGCATAATCGGCGTCGAGATCGGTGCCGTTCTGCGCGGAGGACGAAAGAAGGGCGCGAGGAGGACGAGCGCGGCCCACACAGACCGCGAGCAGACAGCGCCTGCTGGCCATGGATTTCGAGACATTCGCAAAGAACGCTAGCTACATGGGAAGGCTTCGTGAAGGATGGATTGAAATACATTCGAACAAAGAAGAGGCGACACCCCGAGCGACCGCCCTTCACGACTGGAAAAGGGCCAGGGAGCTCACGTGCTTCGATCGCAGGGGGCACCATGGAGGGTGCGCCTGCGCCACGGAGGCACTCCGGGCGGGTATGCAATGTGGGGGGAGGGTCAGGGTGATGCTGCCTCGGCGCGCGCCGCCGCGACGCGGCACGGAGTCGACCGGGCCATGCCAGCAAGGGGGGTGCGCTCCAGCGAGGGTCGCGTCCTTGAGACCGCCGACGCGTTCCTGGACGGCATGAAGGCCGATCGACTTTGGAGGACACGGTCAGCGGCGCTTCGCGAACTGGCACAGAGGGTCCGAGACGGCACGGATCTCGTTCTCACTGTGCGCGGGAAGGATTGAGTCCTGCCACGGCGATCTGCTGAAGAAGGGGATCCTGGCCGAAGCGGCGCAGCTCGAGGCCACCAGCAAGAGGAAGCCGCGCTCCGACAAGGGCAAGCCGAGGGGCCCTCGCCATCGCCGTCGGGGAGAGGGGGGACGACACATCGACACTGCTTCGGCAGCGTGCACCTCGATCCTTCCTGTACCGTGTTTGTTATGACCCCCCGCCCCCAATGAACACTCCAGTGAGGGAGGGCGAGACGATCGAGGGGTCCCGTACCACGCGGAATCGACCCTATCCCGTGCTCAAGTGCTCAACAATGCTGTGATGATGATGCCGAAAGGAAACTGTCGGGCGTCGCAAGCGGCCGTCCCAGAGAGTCCCACCAGTCCGCAGCTCTTCGACGGAATCTCATGGACCACGAACACGGCCACGCGGTAGACGCAACGCGAAGGCAAACCTGCTGTCTCCTCCCTGGGTCCGAGCACTGCCAGCCGCTGCGGCGAGACACAAATGTGCTAGTGCTCGCAAGGCTCTCGGAGCTGCGTGCCATCTCCAACAGCAACCTCCTCCTCTCGCTGCTCTCGGCCACATTCCTTGGCACCCAAATTGTTTGCCTGATCACAGTCGCGACGCCGCACCGCGACCACGCAGAGACCGTCTTGTTCCACAGGATCGAGTTCATCTCGGCGTTTAGCTTTGCTTTGGTGACGGTCCTGTCTGTTGTGTGCGCGCCAGAGCGGCAGTACGCCTCGCAGATCCTGCTCAAGGTGCTCGTATTCTTTAGCGTTGGCAGCACCTGCGTCGCTGCGCTCCTCGTGATCGTCAACCTACACCGCTACGAGACGATTGCCCACGAGATTGAGTACACAAACGAGCTCTTCCTGGCGGGTGCAGAGTCGCTGGTTGTCTGCGCCATCCTGCGGGTGCAGGACCGGGCGGGCGGCAGACTGCTGGCGGGCGCGGCCGTCGTCTCATTGTGTGTGGCCGCCTCGCAGCTCGTCATCTACAATCACCCGGCTTGGGGGGAGAAGCCAGCGCACGTGCTCGAGTTCTCGTTCAACATTGTCTGTGCGTGCGTCACCTTTTGGTTTTGCATGGACAACATGGGGGTGGCGGACCGGCTGAAGCGCGAGATCATGCTGGCACCCGAGGGCCTCACCGTCGTTATCGACAACTTTTCGCGGAGAGGGGTGCACGACCACGGCGAGGTGGGGTCGTACATGCCGCCGATCTCGCCACCAGGGCGACAGGTCACCCTTTGATCTTGCCTTTGAGATGCCACGAACGGCGAAACGCATAAAAACAGCTGCCTTATCGGGTACGTTTCAACTTTCATATCTGCGGTGTCCCAGTGGACGCAACACATAAATAACGGGCGCACATCCGCAGTTCTAGCCGTGTACCCTAGTACTTCGTACAATGCATCATACACCGCCGCGCACACACACCGCACCCCGAGAGAGGACTCGTGGGAGGCGGTGGCGTCAGCCTGTCGAGTCGCACGTCACGCCTCGCTGCAGCTGGACCGCTCGGGAGAGGCGCTCGGCCCGGCGCTTCTGCTCGGCCTGCTGGCCCACGAACCAGTGGAGGAGCTCGTCGTGCATGTAGGAGCGGCGGATGACGGCGTACAGCCGGTACCCCCACGCCGACATGCACACGATGATGAGCGTGTTGGTCGCGGCGATGGCGGCGCCGTACGCAAACCGGTTGTAGTGCGACGCGGGGCTGCGCGGGTCGAGGCAGGTGATGGTGTGGACGCCGTCGAAGCGGGTGACGAGCGACTCGAGCTCGGAGCCTAGTTTGTGAAAGACGCCAACCTCAGGGAGGGAAGGCGGTATTGTGCAGCGTATTCAGGAGCACCGCGACGAGGGATGGGAGTACAGTGAGTACAGTGGAAGGCGGCGGAAGGCGGCGGAGTACGCGTCCTCTCGAGTGCTGGTTGGGAGACAAGAATACGTGTTCCGCTTCTAGGGCTCGGTGCCCCATGTGTGGTCGTTCATGTGCGCCCTCTCGAGCACCTACTCACAGCTCGAGGTGTGAAGAGACGCTGTCCCCACGTGTGGTCGTTCATGTGCTCCCTCTCGAGCGTGCCGGGTACGGAGTGGGAAGCCTCGCCGGCATGCCGACGTACAGCACGATGAGCAGCACCTGGCGGGAGGGGGAGGCGTCGTCTCGCCGGCCTCCCCTGCCCGCCGCCGCCGCCTGCCCGCCTGCCGCTCTCGCTGTCTCTCGCTGTGCTTCCGTGTGCGGTGGCCCGAGCGCGGTGCAAGTGCTTCTTTCCGGACGTGCCCCTGCCCATTCTATGAGCGAGCACCGCGGAGAGGGCAAAGGAGGCGTACGAGACGACGAATAGGCGGTTGAGGGAGGAGAGATGGCGGCGCGTGTTGGCCACCGCCGCGCCAGTGCTCACAAGCAACGCTGACTCCTGTGCCGCTTGCTTGATGTAGAGGACGAGCGAGACGATGATGCCGCCGCAAGAGATGCAGAGCGCGATGGTGACAAAGAAGACGGCGGCGAAGGCGAGGTGATACCACGTCTTCCAGACTGCAGGCGCATGGGTGCAAAAAAACAGTTAGGGACGCGCGTGCTGTGATGTGGCTTCGCGCTTTTTTTAGGTGTGAGAGGGGTCCGGCGCACTGCAGATCTGGGAGTCGTCCTCCAGCAGCGGCTTGAGCGTCGCACCGCCCCACATGCTGAGGGCAAAGCCAATCAGCAGCGTCGCCTGCACGGAGAGGTTGTCCATCTGGGTCTGCAGCACGCCGAGCTGCAGCATGTCAACCTGCATCAGCGATACGGCGTTCTGCTGGTGCACGGATTGGGCGTTGACATTCGCCCACATACTTCCGCGGCGAGACGGCGGTGCGGCTGCGGGCAAGCACAGGGACTCCCTGGCGGATGGGACTCCTTCCCACCGCGGAGGCAGCGTCCTTTCACGCCTGGAGGGGTGGGGGGAAGGTGCTTGTGAGAGCGGTGTTTTCTGGAGCGTCTTTTCAGTGTATGTAGCTCTTACGTACATTCCCGTAGGAGGACTCTGCTGACAGGGTTTGCGATGAGGAGCGACCCGAAGGGTTTCTCGGAGGTTAGTGCACCACTAACCGCCGAAGCGCAAGCACTTGGAGCAAGAGAACTACGACCTGGGTCGGTCTCATACTAGCACCCCACCTCGCGAGCCGACGTTCTGGCTCAGCGAGGCTGCTGCGGAGCACTCGCGGACCGGTTCTTCTTGGTCCAGCGAGGCCGCTGCGCCTGCGGGGCACCCGGCGGCTCGGGTCACTTCTCAGCGCAAACTGGGTCGAGCAGGAGGTAAGGTGTGTGTGTAAAGGCGGCGCGGCACGGTAAGGGTCGGTGGTAAGGCGGCGCGGCGGCAACAGGACGGCAGGCAGGGCATCGGACGGCGATTTATCCGATTTTCTTGTTTTTTTTCCATGTTTTTTGTTTACTCAAGTGTAACAAACTTTCTCCGGTGTCAGCCCGAGCCTGACTGTTCTTCACTTTCATACATGCATGCACTTTCTGCATAACAGCAACCTCTAACCAAAGCCACCCGCGGAGAAGCGCGGCAGCACGGCGTCGATCCCCTCCAGCGTCTCCAGCAGCCGGCCGAGTGCGGACGGCGCCTCCTCCCCCTCCTCTGCCGTGTCGTCGTCGTTGCGCCGCCGCCGCCTCGCGTACCGGCGGAGGAGGAGGGAGCGCACCCCACCGAGGAGGAGCGGCCGGAGTAGCAGCTGCAGCAGCAGCCTCCTTCGGTGGCGCAGCTCCTCCTCGTTGTCGGGCGACGCGCTGCCGGCCGCAGCGGAGCAGCCAGCGGCCGAGGCGCCGCCCGCCCCGCGGCTCGCCCGTCGCGCGAGCGTCGCCGCGCGGCGGCAGAGGAGGTACGCCGACCCCTCGACGGCGAGGGCGGCGAGCCACACCGTCCACTCGCCGCGCCTACATGGAGGGCACCGGACACGTCGCGGACTGCTGGCCCGCAAAGGCGTTCGCCTCCTCCTCCTCCGCACGGGCCCTCGCCTTCGGCCGCGCGTGCCGAGCCCGGAGAGGCGGAGGGAGAGGTGGAGGAGCGGCTGCAGGATGTGCACCGCCTCGCCCGTCGCCATGAGCACACCCACGAGCCCGGACGGCGCGGCGCTGCCCAGCCGCAGCTCGAGCGCGTCCGCGAGCTGGTCGATGAGGCTTGCAGGCGGCGGGGTGGGCGGCGGGGCGGGCGGCGGGGCGGGCGGCGGGGCGGGAGAGGCGCTCGGTGACCACCTCGCACGGCGGGCTCTCGTGCAGCCGCCGTCGGGCGGCGGCGGGACGGCAGCGCGGCACCCCGGCCGCTGCGACGGCGACTGGAAGGGCGGCGGCCGTGGGCGCGACGGAGCCGCGGCGGGCGGCTCGTCGGCAATGGACCGCATCAGCGAGCCGTGGTTCTGCAGCGCGAGCAGCCGCAGGCGGCAAGCCGCCTTCCACGCCTCGAGCGCAGCCACCGCGGCCCACCAGCCGCGAGGGCCGGCGACGGTGTCTGCCACCGCCTCGACGTAGAGGTCGGCGGACTGCAGCCACTCGAGCAGCGAAGCGAGGCGCGTGGCCTCCTCCTCGTCGGGCCAGCGGCGGCGGCTGGCCATGTGCTCCGTGCTCCGGCCCCGGGGGCCGGCGAGAGCTCTCACACCCGGCCGTGGTGTGACTGGAAAAACTGGAAAAAAGAAAAGATGACCCGTGCGCTTCATTGCTCTCGGGTGCCCAGCGGTAGAGACGGCACGCAGCTGCGCCGCACAGGCCGCGGGAGGCGTGGCCAGCGGCGGCCGAGGCGGCGGCGTCGGCGGTAGTGGCGGCGGCAGCGGCAGGAAGGAGGGCAGGTGCCAGGTGGGAGGAGGGCAGCAGCGAGCAGGCTGGTGGGTACCGGTCCGTCGGGTCCGCCCTCCCGCCAGTCGGACTAAGGATCGGGCAGCGCGCCTCCGCCCACTCCAGGAAGGCCTCCTTCCTAGAGTCTGCGGCCGGCGCCCGCTGCGCAGGCCATTGTTGGCCGGTATGCTCGCTCGCAGCTGACAGCGGCGCGTGCGGCGAGGCGTGCGGCGGTGTGTGCGAGCGCAGCCGGGCCAGGGCCCAGGCAACGGCCGCAATTCGTCGTGCGGCGCCTCACCTCTCCGCTGTGGCTGGCGGCGGTGCCGCCATCGGCCGGCGGCGCGACTCGGCCATACTCTGCTGGCGCTGCCGCCCCCGGGGAGCGGAACCTCCGTCGCACAGCACCTTGCGCAGCTCGCTCGAGAGCAACGGATGGTTGTCTTCTTTTTTGTTTGATGTGATGTGAGGTGGCTGTTCTTCACCTTCCTAACTAACGAACTAAGGTGAATGAGAGGTTGACTGCGTCCATCGCGAGCTCGCCTTGTCGACGATTGTAAAAAGATATATGCAATATGGGTCGTCCATAGCCCGTGACCCCCACAATTTGCGGACCTAAGGAGTCTCGAGCTTTCAGCTGTCTCGAGCTTTTCCGAGCTGGCGGTGGCGTGAGCATGCGAGCGGTTGTGAGAGCAAAAAAAGAATATTCGCCGCGGCGGAGAAGGGAATGTCAAAACAACGAAAGACTCGATCTCTCAAATGACAGCTCACGCGGCTCCATTGGGGCTCACGCGGCCGTCCGCCTGCGCACCCTCCTCACGCCGAGGCTGACTAGCGCCTCGTCGCACCTCTCTGCCTGCCTCTCCACCCCCTCCTCCGCCGTCTCTCGAGCGAGCGCCTGCAACGCCGCAACGCCGCCGACCTGGTGCCACTGCTCAGCGCACGCAGACGAGGAGGTTGCGAGGGCGAGGAGGGCGTTGATGCTGTCTCTGCGCCAGCCATCTTCCTCGGGCTGGTCCAGCCGCGAAAGGAGCAGCGAGAGGCAAGTGTCGTCAGCCGTGAGGTCGGGACAGGTGCTGGCTAGGTACACAAGGGCAATGGCAGCAGCGAGCTTGCAGTCGCCCGAGGCGCTTGCCTCCTGCGTGAGAGAGGAGAGTACCGCCACACCGCCAGCCTCCACGACGCCCTCGTGCGTGCCAGTTGCTGCCCCAATCATGTTGCCGAGCGCCACCGCGGCATTCTCCTTCTGCCCCTCGTTCCCATCGCGAGCCAGCGACACGAGGACTTCGATGCCGCCGGCCGCAACAATCGCCGCCTCGTTGTCGTCGTTCAGAGCGAGGTTGCACAGCGCCCCCGCCGCACGCTCCTTCTGCTCCTCATTCCCATCGCGAGCCAGCGACACGAGGACTTCGATGCCGCCGGCAGCAGCGATCGCCACTCTGTTGTCGTCGTTGGCAGAGAGGTTCTTCAGCGCCCCCGCCGCAAACTCCTTCTGCGCCCCATTCCCGTCGCAAGCCAGCGACACGAGGACCTCGATACCGCCGGCAGCAGCGATCGCCACTCTGTTGTCGTCGTTGGCAGAGAGGTTCTTCAGCGCCCCCGCCGCAAACTCCTTCTGCGCCCCATTCCCGTCGCAAGCCAGCGACACGAGGACCTCGATACCGCCGGCCGCGGCAATCGCCGCCTTGTTGTCGTCGTTGATAGCGAGGTTCGCCAGCGCCCCCGCGGCACGCTCCTTCTGCATCTCATTCCCATCGCCAGCCAGCGACACGAGGACATCAATGCCGCCGGCCGCAGCGATCGCCACTCTGTTGTCGTCGTTGGCAGAGAGGTTCCACAGCGCCCCCGCCGCACGCACCTTCTGCCCCTCGTTCCCATCGCGAGCCAGCGACACGAGGACCTCGACCCCGCCGGCCGCCGCAATCGCCACTCTGTTGTCGTTTCTCATAGCGAGGCTCCTCAGCGCCCCCGCGGCACGCTCCTTCTGCCTCTCATTCCCATCGCGAGCCAGCGCGATTAGGACCTCGATGCCGCCGGCCGCAACAATCGCCCTCTTGTTGTCGTCGTTGATAACGAGGTTCCACAGCGCCCCCGCCGCTTCTTCCTTCTGCATCTCATTCCCGTCGCGAGCCAGTGACACGAGGACCTCCACGCCACCGGCCGCAGCGATCGCCACTCTGTTGTCGTCGTTGTAAGAGAGGTTCCACAGCGCCCCCGCCGCACGCTCCTTCTGCGCCTCATTCCCGTCGCGAGCCAGCGACATGAAAATCTCGATGCCGCCAGCCGCAACAATCGCCGCCTCGTTGTCGTCGTTGATAGCAAGGTTGCACAACGCTCCTGCAGCAAACTCCTTCTGCCTCTCATTCCCGTCGCGAGCCAGCGACACGAGGACCTCGATCCCGCCGGCCGCAACAATCGCCGCCTCGTTGTCGTCGTTCAGAGCGAGGTTCCACAGCGCCCCCGCCGCACGCTCCTTCTGCGCCTGATTCCCGTCGCGTGCCAATGCGACGAGGGCCTCGACCCCGCCGGCAGCAGCGATCGCCACCCGGCTCGCATCGTCGTCCCGGGCAAGCTCCTGGATCGTTGCCGCGACGTCCACCTTCTCGTCCTCGCCTCCGACCAGCAAGAGAGCGACGAGCGCGTCCATCCGCCTGCTGCTAGCCTCCTCTCCCGACAGCCGCTTGAGCTCTCCGAGCGCAGCAGCTTGCAGCTCCGAGGAGGCATCGCCAGCGGTCTCCACGAGCCGCGCGACGGCACCGCGCGGCGCGCAGATCAAGGACCAGCGCTTGCACACGGCCGCGTGGCGCAGCCCCGTCTTCTCGAGCACGCACGGCGCAAGGTCCGGGTCCGCGAGGACGTCGGTCGCGACGGCGGGCGGAGGGCTGTGGTGCGCGAGGAGCGCCTCGGCCCTCCTGTTTGCAGCGGCGCTGTCCCGCATGGCGCCGGCGGTGATCGCGATCAGG
The DNA here is from genome assembly GCF_000372725.1 of Emiliania huxleyi CCMP1516. NCBI lineage: Eukaryota > Haptophyta > Isochrysidales > Noelaerhabdaceae > Emiliania > Emiliania huxleyi. Next base: position 53,775 of record NW_005199497.1, on the reverse strand, counting down.
GCATCGGGCGGAAGAGCGGCGAGCCGCAGCTCGTAGCGGGCGGAGGCGAGCATTTCGCGCCCCGCGGAGAATTCTTTTTTGCGAGCGGCTTGCGTAAAATTCTTTTTTGAACGAGTAGGTGGTCGGCGCCCGCCAACTCCAAACCTGGGACACACTAGCATTTTCGCGGGACAAAAAAAGATTGGCAAAAGGCGAGGGTACTCGGTTGGGTTGTCCGTTTTCTTTCTTTGTAAAATTCTTTCTTTCTTTCTGTGACAGCTCACGCAAGTGGCTCACGCGGCCGTCCGCCTGCGCACCCTCCTCACGCCGAGGCTGACTAGCGCCTCGTCGCCACCTCTCCGCCTGCCTCTCCACCCCCTCCTCCGCCGTCTCTCGAGCGAGACGCGCCTGCAACGCCGCAACGCCGCCGACCTGGTGCCACTGCTCTGCGCACGCAGACGAGGAGGTTGCGAGGGCGAGGAGGGCGTTGATGCTGTCTCTGCGCCAGCCATCTTCCTCGGGCTGGTCCAGCCGCGAGAGGAGCAGCGAGAGGCAAGTGTCGTCGGCCGCAAGGTCGGGACAGGTGCTTGCAGCAGAGGAGCTCCCTCTGCTCGTTCAATGCGACGAGCGCGCGGTAGCCGAGGCGGTAGTCCAACAGCGTAGTGGGCCACTTGTCGAAGCTCTCCTTCATAAGCTGCTCAACGTCACCGACCAGACATACTGGCGCATCCTTGCCGAAAAGATCTCGAAGGTCAAGGCGATGCTCGCCTCCTTGCCAGCAGCGTCGGCGTTGAAGGTGCCGCCTGTCTTGCCAGCGGTTGTAGCCTCGGCCGCGACGACAGCCTCGGATGGCGTGTCGCGCGAGGCGGCGGCGAGTAGGGAGCCTGGCGGAGGCCCGACTGGCGACTCGGAAGGCGGCGACGAAGCGGGCGAGAGGCTCCGGATCGATGGCGGTGCCGACGGAGAGACGGCGACAATTGCGTCGCCCTGCTTAGCAGTGGTAGCAGCCTCGGCCGCGACGACAGCCTCGGATGGCGTGTCGCGCGAGGCGGCGAGCTGAAAGCTGGGTGGCTCGACTGGCGGCTCGACACGTAGCAAAGCAGGCGGCGGAGCAGGAGAGCTCGGTCGCGTAGGCGCTTGGCGGCAAAATGATGTCGAGATAGTTGCGCACACCGGGTGCGCCTGACTGCGGCAGCTGCGCTGGTGCTGGTGGCTGCCTCGCGGCAGCCAGCACAGGGGCGATGGTGATACACCGAGGTTCTGGGCAGGTTCCTGCACACCCAAAGCCTCGTCTGATGTTTGTTGAATGCCCGTTCGGGCGTGTAAGTCTCGTTGTTGCGTGATGCTCGCGTCCTGCCGCGAGCTCACTGCGGTAGGCTTGCTCGCTGCCACGGGCAAACCAAACCCCATCAGGGTGAACATGACTTCCGTCGGAAGGGAGCCCGCCAACCGCCTGGCAGAAGGCAAAATGGCTGGTGTGGCCTCCATCCCAACTGAGTCAGGCGGCGATGACTCCTTGAATACATCGATGCCGCCCTTGGGCTCGCTTACGCGACAGACTCCCAACGTGGTGTGGTAGGGATCGGGGTGGTCTGACCGTTCCGTGCTTGGTCGAGGCCCTCCGTAGTATCGCGAGGCGTCCCGTTTGCAAAGGGATCGGCGTCTGAACCCGAAGGTCGGTGTTCAGCAAGTGGTGGTGGTGGTGAGCCGTGTGCGCGGCTCTGCGGTATTGTTGATCGCGGGTGAGGCTGCAAAGCCATCCTCGATCCGGGTGTCAACTCAGACGACTGTAGGATTGGCATAAGGAACTCGTATCCGAGTGGTCTAGGTGGCAAGACGTGCCACTGCACAGGGTGTGAGAATAGGGATATAGGTAGACCAGCACACAGCGCGCCAGGGTTCCAACTTTTTCCGGGGTAGGTGTGGTGCACCTGCCCAAAGGGGGGGGGGGGGGTATGGTCCTGACCGCCCAAGGCTAGCCCTACCGTACCCCAAGCAATATCTCTCTCCTTAAAATCCCTGTGTGGTGGCGGCGTGCCGTTCTCCCATCCCTCCCTTGGGTTGTCTGTTTTCTTTCTTTCTTTCTTTCCTCTAGAGATTCTCAATCTACGGGGGTGTCGTCCCTACGCGCCCGTCGGTCGTGTGGTGAACCTCTGGGCTCTGGCCCGGGCCCTCTCTCTCCGAGTCGCGGATCCCGCCCTAGCTGCGTGTGAGAGAGAGATTTTTAGCGTGTGTGGGCGGGTGTGAGCGTGTCGGCATCTTCGCGGGCGCATTTTGCTTGCAGCCTGGTATTTCGTTACCCATTTACTAGCACACAGACATCAGTAGACATCGAATTTGGCGAACTACGGCTAGAGCTAGGGCCGGCGTTTGTAGCGGCCCGCCTCCATCCATGCGTCCACGACAGCGTCCGCCATGTCGGCGTCCCGTGATGTCTGGCGCTCGAAGAGGGAGTCGAACCCTTCTGGGTCGGAGAGGTAGAAGCGGAGGACGGGGTCGTCGTCAATCATCTGCGAGCAAGCGGTTTGAGGAGTGTGATCTATGGAAGCCAAGGGCCTTGGGCGCAGGGCCGCGCTCGCCGAGGGAGTTTCGAGCGGCTCTGATGCCTCGATCTCGTCAGCCACGATGAGCGAGTCGCAGTCCAGGGGCGACTCGATGCTGATGTCCTCCGCCGGCGGCGAGAGTAGCGAGGTGGCGGAGGCGACAGTCGGTTCGGCGATGGCGCACGGCGATAGCAACTCTGTCGTGTGCATGCACGGCCGAGGCCGGAGGCGAAGTCGTGACACCTGCGATGTAACAGCGGTGACTAAGCACACGGAGAGGCCCGTGCGAAGCAAGCCTTGTGCATGCTGTCTCGCCTTTCTCCGCCGTCGCCGTTGAAGTTCCTGTGCCGTCGCTGGCTGAGGCGACCTCGAGATAACCAGGCCGTGTGTCGAAGCAGCGAGGAGCATCATAACAATCGCACACCGCATCTCGCCGCTTCTGTGGTTTGTCGGAATGGGAAGGACAAGCGCGCGAGTTGGCGAGGCTGTTTATCGACCTTCCCAAAAAAAATCGAAGAGCGTGTCAACATTGCGTGTCAATCTGTGAAGCATCCCTGGCCAGGCCGTGGATGTGAGAAATTCCCCTAAAAGTGCTTGAAAGTGCGAGCGTGACATCATTGCCTCGGAAGGACTGTGACCGACCTTGTCAGGACTCACTTCGCCTCGCCAACTCGCGCGCCGCCTCGATACACAATGCCTCCGCTCGCTGCCGCCTTCCTGCTCGCGCGCCTGTTACAGCCTGCGGCCGGGTGGCTCTACGCGGAAAGTGTCTCCGATCCTGCCAACGCGCAGAACGTGACGTGCAGCCTGCACAACGAATTCCTCTGCAGCGACTCTCCTTTCGCCGAGCGACCGTGCGAGCAGTTTGGAAGCACAAACTGGACCCTACCGATCCTGCACAAGTACTTGGAGGCCGCGATCGCGGTCGAGTTCTTCACGATCCCCTTGTACCTAACGGCAGGGTACTCTCTGCACGAGTCGCAGCAGGTCATGGTTGGCCAGCCAGGCTACGATAGCAACTCTGTCGTGAAGGTTCAAGCCAAGGGTGCGTACCTTAACTCGACGACCAACACGCGTGTCAACATCACCAACGACTTCACGCCCTACGAACTCATCCACGCCACTTTCATCGACGAGATGTACCACCTGAATTGGATCTTGAACGTGGCGAGCGCCGCCGGCCTTCCCAACGCGAGCTTCGAGAGCGCGCTCAAAGAGCCAGACTTCACCAACGGCGCATACTTGGACACGCTGCCGGTCAAGCTGAGTAGCAAGGAGCTCGGCTACGAGGGCTCTGGCGCGCTCGACTCCGTCATCGCTACGATGCTCAAGATTGAGACGCCCGACACGGTGGACACGAACCCGGGCTTTGTGTATGGAGTCCCGCCGCCGCCACCTGGGTCAGCTGCTGACTGCGGTCACTGCCCGAAGGTTGAGGTCTGCCCGAAGGACGCTGACTGTGAACTCAGGCTGAAGGCAGGGGCGTACGCCTCCATCTCAGACTTCTACTATGCGCTGTGGGAGGGCCTGATCGCGCTCAAATCGGAGATTCAGTGGCCGAAGGATGGGCACCGCCAGGCTCTCTTTGGGGACCACGCGGGGCAAAACCTTTTGGCTGTGACGGACCTGACCACCGCGCTGGGCAACATTCTCGCAATCGTGTACGAGGGCGAAGGCGCCGATGCTCGCATCATGGGGAGCGCGCATGTCATGATGACGAGGGGCGTGCTGCCGGAGGAGTACATCGCTGACAAGAAGGACGTCGCTAGCAATGTGAATAAGGAAAATGTTCACGCCTACACGCACTACGATCGCTTCCTCGCCATCAGCGAGGCCTCAAAGACAACCCTCAAGAATGTGTCACGCCCTCTCAATCAGTATCCTTGCAACCTGGGGAAACACGGAGGGTGCGGGCGTGAAACGATTCTGGCGAACAAGAAGCAACATGAGCAGTACCGCTTGCTGCTGAAGGACATCGTGGACGCCTACACGATCAAAAAGGAGAACGACCTGGCGCTACCTACCAAGTATACTGGCGCTCTTTCCCATCACATGTTCAAAGTCGGGGACCTGACGCAGAAACTTGAGGCAGGGCCGATGCCAAAGGGGTCGAAAACGTCGTGCCCTTACGCTAACCCGTGGTGGTAAAAAACCAGTGAGCGGTCCCCTCCGGAGCAGCGCAGTGCGGTGTGGCTGTGACATTGGCGATTGGAGCCTCGTTGTTACCACGCGCTCTTGACGCACACCATGCTAAATGGCTGCCTGCTATGTCTACTGCTGAATTTCGTGTGTTCGAGTCTCGTGCCGCTGGCCCGCTGCCGGTGTGATGTGTGATGTGTGTAGTTTAGTAAGCAACCTTACTCCAAGATCGGGCCCCTGAAATGCCCGAAAAGAAATGCTGATCCTGAATCAAAATGAAGGGCGAAGAGATCCGGATCCATGGGAGTGTTCCATTTCCGGCTCTCACGAGCATATTCAGAATAATTTAGTTGTGGCATCTCGTCCTCTCGAAAACTCTCGCGGGCTCGCGCGCGGCGCGACGTAGTGAGCTGCCGCCGCACAGCGTTGTACACATGGGAACTCCATGGGAACACGGCCGCGATGATGACTCAAGACCTGTGCCGGCCCGGTGCCGAGGTGCGAGAGGAGCGGCGAGACGGCGGCGCGATCAGATATACGGCTTTAGGCACTCTCAGAGTTTTGTAAACACACGCGTCGGCCCCGCACTGGCAGAGGGGGCGCACACAGACAGCAAACGTGCTCCGGGGCGGCGGGGCCCGAGCACACATTGCAAGCACACACAGCGGAGTCAGCCAATCTATGACGCCGGTGTTTTGCCAACCCACCCATCACTGCATCTCACATCTCGAACGGCCTGTGGTTGCCGCTGAGCTCCGCCTCGAGCGCGTGGAAGAGCGCCATCTCCTCCTCCGCCGGGTCGGCCGCCTCTTCGCGGAGACGGCCGACGAGGGTGTACTTGTCGTGCCACTCGTACAGCTCGACCCACCGCTGCGCCTCGCGCCTGAGGGCGGCGAGGGAGAGGCTGAGCGCCGACGGCGGGAGAGGTGGGCCGCGCGGGGATATGGGCTGGCCCCGCGCCTCTGCGTCTCGGAGAGGTGGGCGGTCGACGAGATGAGGCACGAGGGCGCGAGGCATCCGGTGCAAAAGGCTCTGGTGGCGTCCTTGCCGACCAGCTTGTGGTACGACTTGCCCGGCCCGTAGAAGGCGCCGCCGCTGCTCACGTCGTACACCCGGCCGAGGACAGACAGGTAGAGCGGCGACGGAGAGCCGTCGGGGAGTGGCCGGCCGTCAAACTCTGCGAGCTCGTCCCGCGTCAACGAGATGCAGCCGACGCAGCTGTCCGGGTCGCCCAGCGGCAGCGGCTCCTCCTTGCCCAGCAGCATCGGCACCAGAGCGTATCGCTGGTTGAAGCGCCGCCGGCGTGCCTTTGCACGAGAGATGTCGCGGGCGAAGCGCATGAGTGCAAAGTTGAGGCCACTGAGCGGCTGCGTCACGCCCTGGTGGGTAAGCGGCCGGCCCGCGACGGCCGCGCTGGCCACCAGCCCGAGCGGCACGAGGACGGACAGCGAGAGAAGGAAGAGGCCGAGGTGCCGGCAGACATTCTTCAGGCAGCCGGTCCTCGCGTCCCGAGACTTCTCTAGCGGAGCCAGCAGCTTGTCGCTCATCGTCGCTGTTGTCATCCGGGTCGCTGAGTTGTGGTCGGACGGCCTGGCAAAGGCGGCGCATATCACTTTCTTTTTCTTGGATTTAGCGCGAGGGCCTCGATCCATTCCCAGCCTTAAAAGGCTACGGGGAGAAATAGTTTTGTTTAACTACGGAAACCGAATACTCCAAGGCGTGACAAGGAGTCCGCACGTCATTGAGAAGTGCGCGCCCGACGAAAGGACGAGAAGATTGCGTACATGAAGCTCACGACAGCCCTCCTCGCCTCCCTCGCGCTCTCCGAGGCCGCGCCGCTCCACCGGCAGCTAGACGCGCAGCCCATCGACCGGAGCATCATCACCTGCACTGACAACGACTACCGCGTCGGCCACGCCACAGTCTGCTCGTCGCCGGTGGCAACAACGACGTGCGCTGCCCTCCTCAACGACATCGTCGAACCGTGCCTGTCGAAGAAGGCAAAGAACCCTGGCCAGTACACGACGTACGATCCGCTGTCGTGCCCCTCAGTCGGTCCGGCTAAGGTCGGATGCAACGCCGGTGGCATCAAGTCCTGCCGCTACTGCGGCTACAAGGAAGGCGACATCGAGTACGCGTCCTGCTCCGGAGAGACAACGGACTCGGAACTGGGCATGCTAAAGGAACTGCGCAAGCTAGAGGAACTGCGCGAGCTAAAGAAGAAAGGGATCACGCTCGATGATGTACTCGGCCTCCCGGTTGCGGTCGACTGCGCCAAGTTCTACGACGATCTGAAGCTGATCCAAGAGGCTGGCTGCACGCTTGATGCCCCGTCGTTCAACCCGTTCATCGCAAACCCCGCGACGGCACCCAACCCAAAGTGCCCGCCGCGCCTTCACCAGCTCTACATGTCTTATGGAGCCGACAAGAGATTCGGCACCCAAACGGCAACAAACTCCAAGGGCGTCAGCTTCCCGAATGCACAGTGCTCCAAGCACCTCGGTCGGGAGATGGGCTTTGGCGTTGCAGGCGAGCTTGCAACCATTGAGATCACCGCAAAGACAATGGCGATGCGCATGCTGAAGCCGGCGACCTTTCGTGCGGATCAAGGTATCCTCAACTGCTGCGAAGTTGTTGAGGATCACTTCGACTGCACACCGTGCGCGAACGTGAGCACCAACAGCATCGGGAACCCGCGCACCAAGACGCTCCAGCCCGGCGCTGCGCTGACACCGCCGCTGACTTACGAGTACCAGGTCCCGGCGGCGATGCAGCCGCAGCTTTCGTCCTACCAGGGTCAGCGCACGAGCCGCGTGATGAAGGGCATGCACGGCAAGGGCCAGACCTGCCTCGGCGCAAAGTTCTCCTTCGGTCCGCTCAGGGAGCTGTACGACGCGAACAAGCAGGAGAGCGAGTCGGGCTTCATCCCCTACGCCATGCGTGTCGGCCTGCTCGACCCAAAGCTGGCCAAATCGGGCGCGACCTTCGACACTCTCGTACGGCTGAGCGGCAACAAGAATTTTACCGTGAAGGATGTGCACGACGTGCGCGTGCGCGGGTTTGCGCTCAAGTTGATGGACGCGGCAAAGCACTTTGAGAGCGACGACGCCGCCTGCGCCAAGGGAAAGGCGTCCAACTGCCAGCTCAAGCTCGCCGACATCCCGGCGTACAACCAGCCGAAGGACGCGCAGCACGTGTTTGGGGACTTCGACTTTACCGCGGCGCAAGAGGAGGGGCACATCGACCTGCTACACGTCGCAATCGGCACCGGCAAGAACTCAGTAGCAACAGACCACATCGGTGCGTTCAGCACCGCCGGGCCTGATTGCACCGCCGCTTCTTGTGACTCCGCCAAGAACCCGCCCGCAAACATCTTCGTCGCGGCCAACGTCGACAACTACTACAACGGCTTCGTGCTGGGCGGCCGCCCCGACCCACGCCTCGACGAGCTGACCGACACGTACCAGAACCCGCTCGAGTACGTCTACGGCTCGGCGTCGGCCCTGCGGCTCGGCCCCGGCGCCATGAAGCTGCACTGGGCGGCCTGCCCGGGCGAGCTGACGGAGAAGAAGCTTGTGCAGAACGTGTACCCGGATCCACAATCTGATATCGCGAGTGGGAGGATCCCAGCCGCGTGGGAGGACCCCAACTACCAGCTCACCAACCTGCGCGAGACGATCGAGAAGCTCGAGGCGAAGGGCGCAAAGGAGTTCAAGATGTGCGGCTACATCCAGCTGCAGGATGACGCGTGCATGGAGGACATCGAAAACCCCACGAAGCGCTGGTTCACCGAGTCGATCAACGTGTTCGAGCTGAGCTTCCCGCTCCAGGCCGTGCCCGACTACAACACCTTTTGCGATAATACCGTCTTCCAGCCGTACCGCACCATCGCGGAGCACATGCCGCTCGGCTACGTCAATCGCGTCCGCCAGGCGGTCTACCAGTACGCGAATCAGTTCCGCCTCATCCTCAACAACGGGGTGACCCAGACCGAGCACGGCGACTCCATCGGCCAGGCCACATGTCCAATGGGCTACTCTCACATCCCCAAGGGGGGGCGACCCAAGTACCAGGGCCAGCCCATCCTCAGCGCGTCGCAGAAGTTTGAGGTGGATGCTGGCGGCGGGCCGGCGATGCCTGACGCAGACATCGGCTGGTACCAGCTGGCCGGAGACTCGTCCAGCGGCAGCTGCCGCACTGACAGCGAGTGCAAGCTGGCCTTCGGCGAGGGCTCGTACTGTAAGACGGACCTTGGCTGCATGGCGGAGAACAAGTGCGTGTGCAAACTACCCGCGCCCAGCGCGTAGTGTGGTGTGCGAACGCCGCTCACCGGCGGCGCGTGCCCCATTGGTGCGTGGCCATTGGGAATGGCCGCAGTGCTCTTGGGGGGATGTTCATTGCAGCACCTCGTGCATGTTTACTAGACACAAGGTTGAATAAATTTCTTCAAAATGCGCCACGTGCCTCCCTTTGCCAAAATCCTCAATGTGCGCAGCCTGCGGGGAGGCTAGTGCCTGTGGGGCCGCCCTCCGATCCGATATTGGATATAGGGAAGCATAGCAGCAAAGAAAGAAACACGCTAGTGCCACATCGTCTCGGCCCCGCGCCTCCTACCCCACTACCCACGAAGGTCCTGCGAGGAGCCAATCATCTCCGCGCAGCGACCCCACCCCGGCGACCGGCGACCCGAGACACGCCCTCGGCCGCTCCGCGCACACTGCCGCGGCTCACTGCTCGGCTGGCTGCTCCGGCGCCCCGCCCGACGGCGCCATCGTCGGCGTGAAATACTTGGGCGCATCGCCGCCGCCGCCGCCGCCGCCGCCGCCGCCGCCGCCCGCACCCGGCGTGAAGACCTTGAAGGCCGGCCGCGCCGGCGGCGGCGGCATGCGGTCGCTATCGGACGGCTCTGGCGCCGCGCCCCCCGCGTTGAAGGTGTCGACGTAGCGCGAGCGCGCCGCGCGCCGGTTCGAGCTCCGCGCCGAGAAGCGCGCAGAGCCGGTCGGCACGGCGACACCGCCCGCGAGCGGTGTCTGCGGCGCCCCGCCCGGCGCAGGCCCGCCCGGCGCGGCCGCTCCGCCGCCAAGGTCGCCTCCACCACCTCCGCCCACGCCGCCTCCTGGCCCGCCGCCCCCGCCCTCCCCGGCGGTGGGCGGCGGCGGCGGCGCCGAGAGGTTCTCCTTAGCCCACTCGTCTGGGTCCTTGTCAGACGGGATCCACGCCTAGGAAGTGTCTAGGGAGTGTCTAGGAACTGTCCAG
>NW_005199497.1:41281-43648 GCF_000372725.1 Emiliania huxleyi CCMP1516 | reverse complement strand
GAGGGCGGGAAGACGGGGTCTTGTGCAGCGTGTTCAGGAGCACCGCGTGAAGACGACGGGTGGGAGTACAGTGGGAGTACAGTGAGATTACAGCGGAAGGCAGCGGAAGGCAGCGGAGCACGTGTTCTCTCGAGTGCTGGTTGGGGTACAGGAATACGTAGTCAAGCATCTAGGGTCCGAAGCCGGCGCGGAGACGACTTGGCCGGCGGACGGCTCCGGCGCGCCCCCGGCCTGCGCGCTGTCTGCGGCCGGCGGCGCCTCGCCAAAGGACAGCGAGTCGGCGGCCGGAGGCTCGTCGAAAGGAAGGGGTGCCTCGGGCGGCGGGTGAGGCGCCGGCTCCGGCTCGGCCTGCTGGGCGGGCTCGGCTTGCTGCGGCTCGGCCTCGGGCTGTGCCGCGCCGGGCGGCGGCTCCCAGGAGGACTCGCCCGTCAGCGTGTTGTACCAGTACGCCTCCCCCTCTGCCGTGGTCTCCTGCACCCACTCCCCCTGCGGCGCCTCGCCCTCCGCCGCGTACCCCTCCTGCGGGTACTCGCCGCTGCCCGCGTACCCCTCCTGCGGGTACCCCTCCTGCGGGTACCCCTCCTGCGGGTACCCCTCCTGCGGGTACCCCTCCTGCGGGTACCCCTCCTGCGCGTACCCCTCCTGCGGGTACCCCTCCTGCGGGTACCCCTCCGCCGCATACCCCTCCTGCGCCGCGTGGGCGAGAGGCTCCGCGAGCGCCGCCGACCCCTCAGAGTACCCGTCCGCAGCGGCGGGGTACCCTCCTCCGTCAGCGAGCTGCCCCTCGCCGGCGGCGGGGTAGCTCTCCCCCGCGCCCTCCGTCGCCCCGCCGCCCGCGCCGAGCTGCTCGTGCAGCTGCCGCAGCCGCGCGTCAAAGCCGTCCGGCAGCGGGCCGCCGAGAGCCCTCCGCCGCTCGAGTTCGTCGGCATACCTAAGGTAAGGTAAGGTAAACTTCTCCACACACACGAGGTGGTGGGGCAAGGGGGGGCAACCCTCGCGTCTCCACGTCTAACGACAGGAGCCCCACGGCATTTAAAGTGCAAGGCCCGGTGCGCGTGGGTGAGCGGTGTGTGTGTGTGTGTGTGTGTGTGTGTGTGTGTTCAGCATACCTCGCCGCCGCGTCGGCCTCGCCCGCGCCAAGCAGCACGTGCGCGTAGAGCAGCAGGCCCGGCGCGATGCCGGCGTCGTCGAAGTCGGGGTCGAGGGAGGCGCGCGACGCGGCGTACAGCTCGGTGCCCCGGATCGAGTGGAGCGAGGGGAAGCCGCGCGCCGCCTGCCGCTCGTCGTGCCCGAGCAGCTGGAGCCTGCGCCACGAGCGCACGTGAGTGACTCGGGGCGTGCGTACGGCCCCGTGCACCGTGTTCGGAGCACTGATCACAAGGGTTCGGGTTCGGGTTCGGGTTCGGGTTCGGGTTCGGGTTCGGGTTCGGGTTCGGGTTCGGGTTCGGGTTCGGGTTCGGGTGATCACAAGGGACGGCGACGAAGACAGCAGCGTATATGCGTCTCGAGGGCCAGTCTGGAACTCTCGCGTCCTGTCCCACATCTAGCAGCTGGAGCCGCGGCTGCTCTGCGTGCGGCAAGGCGCCGTCGGGCAGCGGCAGCGGTGTCTCGGCAAGCAAGTAGCAGCAGTGCGCCGCGCACGCGCCCCAGGAGGCTCGGACCGAGTCTCCCAGCTGGGTGATGACCTCCGTGTCGTCGGTTGTCGGGTTGGCGAGCATCATCGCCTGCGGTGCGCATGTCGTGGACGCGTCGTGCACGCGCGCCGTGGACACGCCATCTACGGCTGGCGAGCAGCGTCGCCAAGTTCTCGGCCCAGCGCGCCGCGAGAGGCGACTCGGTGGCGCCCGACGGGGGCGCGAGCACCTGGCAACAGCCGAGCAGGGTGGTGGTGAGGAGAGGGACGACACGCCGAGCCGCCAGCCGACAGCGGGAGTCGAGCACCCCCGGCCCGCTGCCGGCAAAGAGGGAGTAGAGAGTGGCGAGCGGGCTGCCCGCGACGGACACCTCCGCGGCATACCTCGCCATGACGGTCTTCCACATGGCGGCGTCGATGTGCGAGGAGAGGAGCAGCGCGTCCGCCCACAAGCCGCACCCCATCGCGGGCTCGCAGGCCTCCTCGGGCCGGCCAGCCCGCAGCAGCGCCTACGGGGCCCCGGGACCACGCGTCGCATACGAGCGAAGCCCCTTCTTCCCCCCCCGATTCCCGGGGTAGCCTTCCCGGTCCCTCCCGTTTGACTTGTGGCCGCCGTGTCCGCGCACCCTCTTCTGTTCTGTCCTTCGTTGACCGTACTGGATTCTCCTTTCAGTCGTGGTTGGACTCGCCCTTTCCTTGGGGGACCAGCATCTCGCTCTCTCCTCTTCGTTCCC
>NW_005199497.1:38645-41030 GCF_000372725.1 Emiliania huxleyi CCMP1516 | reverse complement strand
TTTCGGGGGGATCTTGGGGTGTTCTTGGGGGGGTTCTCGGGGGGGCCTCGGGGGGCCTTCGGGGGGCCTCGGGCGATGTGGCTCATCTCTCGGCCGATCTCCGCGCCTCGTCGAGCGGGCCGGGGTACTCTGCGAGGAGGGAGGCGTCCTCCGCCGCCGCGAGGGGAGGGAGCCGGAGCTCACCGTCTGCGAGCCAGCTCTCCAGGTCCGACGCGACGCCCTCCTCAGCCGGGAGCGGCGGCGCGGGCGCGGCGGCGGCCGGCGGGGGCGCGGCGGCCACGGGGAGGGCGGGCGCGGCGGCGAAGGGAGGAGCGGGCGCGGCGGGCGCGGCGGGCGCGGCTGGTGCGGCTGGAGGGGCGGGAGGGGCGGGAGGTGCAGCGGCGGTCGCGAGGAGCGGCACGTTGGGCGGGCTGCCTCCAAGGAAGGAGGCGACGAGGGAGTCGCTATCGTCCGAGGCCTGCAGGAAGGTTCAGAGAGGGTTCAGAGAAGGTTCAGAGAAGGACCCGCCACGACAGAGCCTGCGTGCTGCATACGCCGACATGAGGGCGGGAAGACGGGGTCTTGTGCAGCGTGTTCAGGAGCACCGCGTGAAGACGACGGGTGGGAGTACAGTGGGAGTACAGTGAGATTACAGCGGAAGGCAGCGGAAGGCAGCGGAGCACGTGTTCTCTCGAGTGCTGGTTGGGGTACAGGAATACGTAGTCAAGCATCTAGGGTCCGAAGCCGGCGCGGAGACGACTTGGCCGGCGGACGGCTCCGGCGCGCCCCCGGCCTGCGCGCTGTCTGCGGCCGGCGGCGCCTCGCCGAACGACAGCGAGTCGGCGGCCGGAGGCTCGTCGAAAGGAAGGGGTGCCTCGGGCGGCGGGTGAGGCGCCGGCTCCGGCTCGGCCTGCTGGGCGGGCTCGGCTTGCTGCGGCTCGGCCTCGGGCTGTGCCGCGCCGGGCGGCGGCTCCCAGGAGGACTCGCCCGTCAGCGTGTTGTACCAGTACGCCTCCCCCTCTGCCGTGGTCTCCTGCACCCACTCCCCCTGCGGCGCCTCGCCCTCCGCCGCGTACCCCTCCTGCGGGTACTCGCCGCTGCCCGCGTACCCCTCCTGCGGGTACCCCTCCTGCGGGTACCCCTCCGCTGCGTACTCCGCCTCCTGCGGGTACCCCTCCTGCGGGTACCCCTCCTGCGGGTACCCCTCCTGCGGGTACCCCTCCTGCGGGTACCCCTCCTGCGGGTACCCCTCCTGCGGGTACCCCTCCTGCGGGTACCCCTCCTGCGGGTACCCCTCCGCCGCGTACCCCTCCTGCGCGCCGCCGTGCCCGTTCTCGCCCGGCGCGTGGAAGAGGCCTACAGGAAGGTTCAGAGAAGGCTCAGAGAAGGTTCAGGGAAGGTTCTCGCCCGGCGCGGGGAAGAGGCCGTCAGACTCCGCCAGCTCCTCTGCAGGGGCCGCCTGCAGACGCGGCGTGGGCGTGTCGCGGGCGTGTCAGCGGGCGGATGTCACGTGCCGAGGGCGGCGGCGGTGCACGTAGAGTGGCGGTGGCGGTGGCGGGTGGCGGTGGCGGTGGCGGTGGCGGTCTCGGAAGTGTCTCGGAACTGTCTGCTGCCTCGTCCTCGTCAGGGGGCGTCCAACGCGACTCGCCCGTCACGTAGTTGAACCAGTACGTGTGCCCGTCGGGCGTCTGGTCCGTCCCCCACTCGCCCGCCTCGTCGGTCGCACCAACCTGCTCCTCCCCCTCCCCCCTCTCGCCTTCGCCGGCAGGGGACAGGCCAGGCTGGTGGCCGGGCTGGCCAAGGCCGGGCTGGCCAAGCCCTGAGTAGTCGGACGGCCAGCCTGAGCCGGAGGAGACGTCTGCGCCGGGCTCCTGTCCCTCGAAGAGAGAGGACACGCCCAGCGGGGACTCCTTGGCAGCCTCCGCCGCCGCAGCCTCCGCCGCCGCAGCCTCCGCCGCCGCAGCCTCGGCAGCAGCCGCCTCGGCAGCAGCCGCCTCGGCAGCAGCCGCCTCGGCAGCAGCCGCCTCGGCAGCAGCCGCCTCGGCCGCCGCCGCTTCGGCCTGGCGTGCAGCCTCCGCCTCTGCAGCGGCAGCTGCCGCCGCCTCCTCGGCTTCCCGCCGCGCCTCCTCCTCCGCGGCCGCTGCAGCCGCCAGGCGGGCAGCCTCCGCCTCCGCCTCGGCAGCAGCAGCAGCGGCGGCGGCGGCGGCGGCGGCGGCCTCGGCCGCCGCCTCCTCTTCCGCCCAGCGCGCCTCCTCGGCCGCCGCCTCCTCCTCCGCCGCCTGGCGCTCCGCCGCCTCGCGAGCCGCCTTTGCCGCGGCCTCTTCCGCAGCCGCGTGCCCGTTGCTGCCCGCGGACGCTGCCTCCTGGCTTGCATCAAAGAGGCTGCTCGCGCCAAAGCTGGCCTCG
>NW_005199497.1:37069-38392 GCF_000372725.1 Emiliania huxleyi CCMP1516 | reverse complement strand
TCCCTCTGCTCACGAATGCTGAGGAGAAGCAGTACACGTGGGCGATCCGCCGCTCCGACTTCGAGATCAAAGAGCAGCTCAGCAAGGGCGCGTACGGCGAGGTGTGGGGAGCGAGCTGGCGGCGCAACGACGTCGCCGTCAAACTAATTGCGCGGGGCAGCGGCGATTGCGATGCCAACAAGGGGAAAACCGACTTTGTGCGCGAGATGCAGCTGCTCTCGGAACTCGGTGGCCACCGGAACGTGGTCCGTTTCCTTGGCGCGTGCCTCGACGCGCAGCGCATGTTCATTCTGCTCGAGCTCTGCCCGAGCTCGCTGTCAGACCGGCTCTACAAGGAGGACACGGATCTCAACGAGCACGAGATGCTTGTCGTGCTGAGAGAGGCAAGAGCGCCGCACTTTGACCACATACAAATACCTCCCCCCTCTCACCCTTCCCACTTATTCCGCCTACAGGTGGCGCTGGGCCTCTACTACCTGCACCACTGCGAGCCGCCCGTGCTGCACCTCGACCTCAAATCGGCGAACGTGCTGCTTGACGAGTCAGGCACCGCAAAGGTGCGCTGGGTAGCGGCGGCAGGTACGCGGTGGCGCCCCCTCCAAAGCACGGCCCCCTCTGCAAGGTGTGCGACTTTGGACCCTTCCACTCCATGGAGGACGCTGCCAACAGATTCGACCCGGCCGAGCGCTCGGGCATCGGCTCTCCGCAGTGGATTGCTCCTGAGATCCTCAGGGGCGGCCGGTCCGACGTAAAGGCCGACTCGTACTCCTTCGGCGTGCTGCTCTACGAGGTGCTCGCGCGGCAGCTGCCGTATGCAGGGCAGGACACCTCGACCATCATCATCGGGGTCATCACGCGGATGCTGGAACGGCCGGCGCTCGAGCCCGCAGACGCAGCGCGCTGGCCGGAATGTCTGCCTGAGCTGATGGAGGAGTGCCTGCGAGAAGCTCCGGGCGAGCGACCTGATGTCGAGGACCTTATCGACATGCTCGAGCTCATTGCACCAGAGGCGGCGGAGTCATCGCGTGCAGCGGCGGAGTCGTCGCGTGCAGCGGGGGACACGGAGGAAATCAGAGTCGAGGGAGAGCCTAGGGAGAGGCGAGGCGAGCTGGAGAGAGGAGCGGAGAGGAGGCAGGAGCGACAGAGGACCTACTCTGACCCCTCCCCCGCAGGTGGGACAAGACCTTCTGCCTGCAGTACCTCCCTCACGCCGACTTTGACGAGATCCACTTATTCGGAGACGAGACACTTCCTGAACCGTCTCGGATCCGTCGCGGAACCGTCGCGGAACCGTCCTGTGAGCTCCGCACAGCGACAAAACCT
>NW_005199497.1:32222-34848 GCF_000372725.1 Emiliania huxleyi CCMP1516 | reverse complement strand
CAGTAGCCGTGACATGTGGTTCCACCACCCCTCGTATGCTTTGCCTCTGACCGCCACCGTTCCCAGGCTGCCAAATGGGATGGAAAGGAAGGCTCGGCGAGCGTATAGAAGCGTGCTCGACCTCGTCGTGGCAACCTGCACGGCAGCGCTGGTAGGCGCGATGAGCGTCGTGCCACCTGACCCGAGACGGGTCGCAGGCGTCGTACCGAGCGCGTCGAGACCGTGTCCTGATGTGATCTGCACGGGTGAGTCACGTCGGCGTCAAAGGAGCGACGTGCGACCTGTCAGAGCTTGATCTCCGATCTCAGCGGCGTCGAGTCGTCTCCGGCGCGCGACAAAGGTACATCCCCAGGACGCGCAGAGGCAGCTGCGATCCAGCGGAGTGGACGGTAACGCACCGCGCCACCTGCTGTGCGTTACCGTCCACTCGGCGGGGTCGCAGCTGCCTCTGGAAGGCACCCAGATGTACCTTTGTCGCGCAAATGGTCAAATCAAGGTTTTGTAACGCGAGCTGTGCCACAGTGAAATGGAACTAGCCAAAGAAACCAGTACCTCATCAGGCTTCCCTGAGCGTCACAGCTCGGTGATCGCGCCGGCCGGACACCACTGTACGGGGTGTGGACCGTGAGTTGACCAGGGGTTGATGTGCGCCGGGCCCTCCTGCTTGGCTCCAGCCAGTAGACAAGTCTTGTCACTAACAGAGTAGAAGGATCTGACCTCGGGGCCGATGTGACCAAGCGCTGGTAGCGTGGTTTTACCTCACACCCATGGTCTCACAGTGTGCCGGCAGTCGCCGAGCAGTGTTAAGCCGTTTAAGCCGCAGGCGCCCCAGGGCCCACCCTTTTAAGCCTAGGGGTACCCTAAGCCATCTCTGCTGTGAATAGAGGGAGAGTGCTGCAGCGTTGGAACCGTAGCTCGGCGCCTCGCCCTCAGCAGAGCGGGCGAGAAACGCTGAAGCTGTTCGCGCCACATACCCCCCCGCCTGTGGCAGACCTGCTTGGGGGTATGGTAGGGCCGCTAGTCTTGGGCGGTCAGGACCATACCCCCACCCCTTTGGGCCGCCGATGCTACCATACCATATCTAGATACCCCGGAAAAAGTTGGAACCCTGGCCGCTCTGGCGGGCTCCGAGGTATTTTAGTGCGCCTGGTGGCGAAATAGAATTTGAAGATTGCGCGAAAAAAGAACAAACAAAAACAAGAACCGAAAAGAACAAGGAAAAGAAATCGTGGGGCAAAGAATTTTCGCGCGGAGCCCTCTGCCTCTCTTCGAGAAAGAAGTTCCCCGCTGTCGAATGGCCCAGCCCCGGGCCGCTGCACACCAGGGTCCGGCGAGACGCACGCAGCAGTTGCAGCAGCGTGTCGAGCTTGCACGCACGCGCGCCCGGGTGGTCGCACCACTCGCTCGCCGTCAGCCAGCTCGAGATGGGTCGAGTACGTGGCGGCGACGAGGTCGCTGTCGACGCAGATGCGCTGCCGCCGCCTCCGGCACGCGGGATTGTGCTGCCGCCGGCACTGTCGGCCATTCGTAGCGGGAGCTTGCGCTTCGAGTGCCAAGTGCGCGCCGGCTGCATGGCAGGGCCTTCGTAGGCGCGGCCGTGCATGAAGAGCGGGTGCTCCGCCGAGTCGAGGCACGGAACGCGCCGCAGCGTTGCCAGCGTTGCCTCGCGAAACGTTGCGCATGGAGCGCCGCCCGGCGGGGCAGCGGCCACTGCCG
The DNA here is from genome assembly GCF_000372725.1 of Emiliania huxleyi CCMP1516. Lineage (NCBI taxonomy): Eukaryota > Haptophyta > Isochrysidales > Noelaerhabdaceae > Emiliania > Emiliania huxleyi. The sequence goes on along the minus strand of NW_005199497.1, from coordinate 33,132 downwards.
GCGCCTCTCCACTGGCAGCACAACCGTTTGCCGCCGCCGCCGCCGCTATCGCTTCCGCTGCCTTTGCTTCCGCCTCGCGCGCCTCGCCTGCTGCATTCCACTTGACAGCCCAATGGAGCTGCGCTACGAGGCCCGTAAGAGGCATCGCGGCATCCTCACCCCACCGGGCGGCAGCGGCCGCCACGCACGCAGCCACGTCTTTCGAGAGGGTCCCGCTCGGCTGCACGTGCAGGGCGTGGCAAGCTAGGTCAGCGAGGGCGCGAGGCTCGGCCACGTCGCGAGCCATATATGCGTGCGACTCGGGTCGGCGGACGTCGGTTACGGCCAAGAACTTTTCGGAGTTTCTATCGGGCAATTCTATCGGGCAAGAAGGCGCCAAACCCCAAACGGCAACGGGCAAGCCGCACGAAGAACTCGGCGATGCCGCAATGGTCAACCCGCGTGCGAAGCACGCGACAAGACACAAATACCTGCTCAAACGACTCGTCAAGACCCTTCGCTCGGCGTGGGGCATGCTCATCGAGATGGAGCCGACTGCACACCTCAGTTACAGTAACCCAAAACAACCTAACGTGGCGGCGGCGAACATCGGCAAAGGGCATGTGCGCCTCGTTGGCGACTTGAAACTTACGAGCTCGCTTGCGTGCAAGGGTGGCGATCGGCTCGGCTGGAAGGGGGCTTTTGTCGCCTTCGGCAACACCGAGCGGGCGCTGCTCGACTTAGTGTTAGGGCATGCTGCATGGCCGCGGCCGGAGGGGGGGGGGGGGAAGGGGGGTTCCTCCTCCTCCTCGTCCTCTTCCTACGCAGCATTGCATCGGAAAGTTGAACTTTGGAAAAAGCTCGGCACCCGTTGCCAAGGCAGACGCTTCACCGACCCATGCTTGGCCACAAAAGGGCCAAACTTCAATTT